>NC_058380.1:63047500-63347500 GCF_018350175.1 Felis catus | reverse complement strand
AACTTTTCCTTGTCCTGCCCTGGTTTTCCCTGGGAGATTTTATAGGCTAAAGAAGTCAGAGTGTGCTTCTTTGTCCCAGGGATGAAATGACTATCATGTGATGCGACGATTTCTTAGCCATTGAACATGAGAAGCATGTTCTTGAGATCATGGCTTCTGCACAGGAACAAGGACAGGTAGAGAGATATGCACTATGTTTTATTTGTACAAAATGTATTTTGGCAAGTTAAGTGATTTTCCCCCATTCTTTTTGTTATGGAGTACATATGGCTTACTATTCACTTCCTAAAGTCTCCTTGAAGCTAAAGGACTGCTTGAAGCCACTATGCAACTAATACTTACAGTATTAACATAGCACCTGGCAGGTATTTAAAAATATGTTAATTGAACTTGAACCATTGGTGCAGTAAAGTAAATGTAACTGTCTTTCTATTTTCCACGTGTTAGGGTTATAGAGATAGCCTTAATTAAAAAGAAATCAATCAACCTACTCCTTGGCCACCCACCCAAGGCCATAAAACACATTTGAAGGGGATCACGAAGGAAGGTGAAAGGTATTAAATACTGACTAGGTACAGTAATTTTTAAAAAATGATTGGAATATTTGGACTAGATTTTTAAAAGTTGAAATTTATTTTACAAATATGCTCAACTGGGTATGCTGTGTATGCCTCTAGATTTGCTGATGAAACCCTCCTTAAGGAAGGCAGATGAAAACAAAATTTTACCGAAATTAGAGAAATGGAGTACTGTAGTGATTTATTGATTTATTTTGCCACCAAAGGCTTTTACCTGTTTGTTTTAAATGTTATCTGGTTAATTTTATGTTTAAAATTGACTGGGCTAAGAGATGCTGGTAAAATACTATTCCTCGTGTCTGTGACGGTTTCTGGAAGAGATTTGCATTTGAATCTGTAGACTGAGTAAAGATCAACTTCACAATGCTGGTTTGCATCATCCAATTCATTGAGGGTATGAACTGAACAAAAAGGCAGAGGAAGGGCAGATTTGCTCTCTGCTTAAGCTGGGGCATCCCTCTTCTCCTGTCCTTGGACATCAGTGCTCCGGTTCTTGAGTCTTTGGACTGGGACTGAACTACACCACTGGCTTTCATGGTTCTCATTTGTAGATTGCATATCATGGGACTTCTTAGCCCTTATAATCACATTAGCTCAAAACTTTCTCCTCCTATTCAATCCCATATTGTCTTTTAAAACGAAGGCATCACAAGATCTGGTGTGTGTGTAGTTTCTGGAAAGGTACCCAGGTGAGTATCAGGTGTACCAGGAACATTTCAAGTGCCACTTGCGTAGATTTAGTGGTGAAAATTCAGAACGGCACACTTAAAAGTGTCCCTCCCTCTCTTGGGCATGCACACACACACAATTTAAATACAAGGAAAATGTTATCACAGAATTTTAGGCAGCATTAAGTCCTATCATCTCTTTAGCACAGCAACTCTATTCATCTGCCCTTTACAGGCAGGCTTACCTCCTGCCACATTCCCATCACTGGAGGTTCGCTCTGTGGCTAGTAGGTCCTCTTACAATTCTGTCTTCAGACACTATCCTTTTTTCTTGGTACTTATCTTTTAGCCCATCTATAGCATCATCTCCTCTTGAAAGTTTTAACTTTCTCCTTCCCTCCTCTTCTGGCATTTCATGTTCCTCTCTGTTATTTCTATCATCCTCTAGAAAACAACAGTGAACACTGCAGTAACCTTGCTTTAAAAGTTCATCTTTTTGGCTATGCTTTTTATAAGCAATGAATTGTACATACAATCCAGTATTGTTTCACTGCTACTGGAGTTTTGAGATATCATTCCAGGTTCACATCCAAGGATGTTATGTAATTTTTGTTGGTATATCTCATATGACAATGTCCCCACATTACAATGAGGCAAACAGCCAGAGCTTCTGCTAAGCAAGGTAACCATACACAAAACAGATGCAACTACAGCAAAAAGCACAATGTCTTAGTGTGCATGCAAACTGCAAAGTATGAAGAATATACTTTGCATTAAGCTTTTCAAAATACTGAGAACAGGTATAAGAACCTCATTATTTGAGACCATGGCCTCTGAACCACTAGTGGACTAGTAAAACGGGGGAGATTTAGGGCAGGAGGATAACTGAGACATCAAATGCACTTTCAGTAGCTTTTTATGCTTTTCATTGGGCTACAAACTGTTTTTGAAAAGTTAACTATATGCTAACTATGAGCACCTAATTTGAATAGGAGAGTGCACAATTTCTACACGTATACTAGAACACTGACATTTACATGTGCACACACACCTATTCTGAGAAGATTTAAGTTTGGAGGTGACATTCAGAAGGTCTCCAATATTGAAAAAAGGGAGGTTTTTTCCTCAAGCTATTAGGAAGTTAGAATTGGAGTTCTGGTGTTTTGGAATTCCATATTCAGAAACTAAAAAAATTGTATTTAACCTTAATTGAACTAACCCAGGAAAGGTAACTTACAGGCACACCTCATTCTATTGGTTTGCTTCATTATGCTACTCAAGATACTGCATTTTTTCACATATTGAAGGTTTGTGGCAAACCTGTGTCAATTCTATTCATTCCGTTTCTCTAAAAGTATTTGCCCACTTTATGTCTCTGTCACACTTTGGTGATTCCTGCAATATTTCAAATATTTTCATTATGTTATGCTAATCTGATCAGTGATTGACTCGTTCAAAGCTCAGATGATGGTTAGCCCTTTTTAGCAATATTTTAAAATTAAGGTATGTACATTGATTTCTTAGACATAATACCACTGCACACTTAAGTGCAAACATAATTTTTATATGCACTAAGAAACCAAAAATTAATTTGACTTGCTTCACTCCAATTATCTGCTTCATTGCAGTGGTCTGGAACCAAATACACAATATCTCCAAGGTATGCCTGTAGTCACAGGTAGAACAAGTGAGAGCAATTTCTTTTAAATCTTGATCCTAATTTTTTTTTGAGAATTTTAAAAATGTTTATTTTTGAGAGAGAGAAAGAGAGAGTGAGTGGGGGAGGGGCAGAGAGAGAGGGAGAGACAGAATCTGAAACAGGCTCCAGGCTCTGAGCTGTCAGCACACAGTCTGATACAGGGCTCAAACTCCCTCACTCAGGAGTGAGATCATGACCTGAGCCAAAGTTGGACCTGAACCGACTGAGCCACACAGGCACCCCAATTCTAATTTTCAAATGCAGTATTTGACAGGATAGATTTTGCACTAAAGTAATAAAGAACTCTTACACAAAGCAAAAAACAAAACAGGTTTAATGATTAGAACAGATGAATTAGTAGGTTTATATAACCATTAACTAAGGGAAACCCTAGAACCAGAAATAAGGATTTTAAAATTGCATGCAAAGTCTAGTTACCATAAAAACCAAAGCAATACCAAAATATCTCAGCTTCCTAGCATAGACTCCAGATATTCTTTATTTCCAACTCTTGGTAATCAAAATATGTACACTTTTGCATGCTACTGGTAGTGGAGGAGTAAGATTATTTGTATAGGACTACAATTATGTTTCACAGTTGGGAGGGCACATAAAGAAGTGTCTTCCTCCACTTTTTGGGCCCATCTTAAAAAAAGGCACTCCCTAAGGTTCCTTGGTAACACCTTTGCTAGGTTTCTTAATTGCTCACATAATCTTTACGTGTAAAATTACTGGTCCACTCATTTCACAGATCTGGGAACCACAAGGCATTGGAACTGCTTAACTCACATGCCAAAAAACTGGCTTTCTTAAGAAATGACCAAAACTTTGGAGAAGCAGTTAAAAAAAGAAAGGAAAAAAAAAAAAAAACACCTGGGGCTTTGTTTCCTTGAAAATGTAATCATATGCTTAATTACTAGGCTTTGGCATGCACAGCCAGACACATCATGGAACTGAAAGAACCACCATATAATGGTGACAGAGGACTTTCTTGAATAATTACGCTACTTTTCTACCTTCAGCTCCCTTGTACCAATGCAACTTTGTCCTTCTCCCCTTTTTAATTACAATACCAAGTGCTCTGAACCTGGGTTTGACCTCTCTGCTGAAAGATGTGTTAGAAAAGGATGCTTATTTTTTTTTTTTGAAAAGGATGCTTAAATAAATTACTGAGTCTTTCTCTATGATCATCAAAACAAAGAGTAATGGAAGTCTTGAGCTGCCTGTGGGCAGTTGTCCACTATTCACAGAATCTTCAGAAACAATTTGCCTGAGGCCAAGGAGAATTTATCACTAAACCTGACTCATGTTGAGCCATACTGAAACCGCACTTGGGTAGCTAGTCTCAAGTCAAACTGCGCTCGAACATTTCTTGACATTTATTGCATCCACGTAGAGTGCAATTTTTGATGCTGAATCAGAGATATGCGGCAATTGAAGGCTTCACCACAAGCATCACATTCGTGGGTTTCTTGGGTTTTCACCTCTGCGTGGATCTTCTGATGGTTGACAAGGCTGCGCTGTTGACTAAAACTTTTGTCACACTTCTCACACTTGTAAGGTTTCTCTCCTGTGTGTATTCGCTGATGCTGAATAAGGCCTGAGTTCCGGCTAAAGGCCTTCCCACATTCATCACATTTATGGGGTTTATTACCTGTGTGAACACCCTGATGTCGAATAAGGTTACAAAGTTGACTAAAGCTTTTGCCACACTGTCTGCATAGATAAGGTCTCTCACCAGTGTGGATTCTCTGATGTTCAATAAGAAATGAGCTCCGACTGAAGCTTTTCCCACATACAGTACATAGATAGGGCTTTTCACCAGTGTGTATTCTTTGATGTTGTACAAGATGAGCACTGACACTAAAAGTTTTCCCACATTCATCACATTTATAAGATTTTTCCTTGGGATAGACTTCTTGCTGTATAACAAGACTGCAATTTGGATCAAAACTTTCCTTAGTTTCATTGTATGAGTAAGTCTTCTCTCTGGTGTGGATTCTCTGATGCTGAATAAGACCTGAGCTTCTACTAAAGGCTTTTCCACATTCCTCACATTTATGGGGTTTGTCTCCTGTGTGAATTCTCTGATGACGAGTAAGGTTGCACAGTTGACTGAAGCTTTTCCCGCACTCTTTGCACTGATAAGGTCTTTCACCTGTATGGATCCTTTGATGTTCAATAAGAAATGAGCTCCGACTGAAGCTTTTTCCACATTCAATACAAAGAAAAGGCTTCTCACCAGTGTGGATTTTTTGGTGTTGTATAAGGTATGTACTTAATCTAAAAGCTTTTCCACATTCACCACATTTATGGGGTCTTTCCCCAGTGTGAATTCTCTGATGTTCAACAAGTAATGAATTTCGACTAAAGCTTTTCTTACATTTGGTACAGTGATAGGGTTTCTCACCAGTGTGAGTTCTCTGATGTTCAATAAGGTGTGATTTCCAACTGAAGGCTTTCCCACAGTCACTACATTTATGGGGTTTCTCACCTGTGTGGATCCTTTGATGTTTAACAAGGCTCCTTCTCTGGCTGAAGCTCTGTTTACACTGATTACACTGATAGGGTCTCTCTCCAGTGTGGATTCTCTGATGTCTAATAAGGGTTGAGCTCACACTAAAGGTTTTTCCACAATAATTACACTCATAGGGCCTTTCCCCAGTGTGAATTCTCTGATGTTCAATAACAAATGAACTGCGACTAAAACTTTTCCCACATTCATTGCACTGAAAAGGCTTCTCACCAGTATGGACCCTTTGATGTTGAATGAAATGGGCCTTGCGGACAAATCCCTTTCCACATTCTTCACATTTATGGCATTTCTCTTCTGGGTTTGGTCTCTTACGAATAATGTTAGTGTTTCCTCTGAACATTCTCTGTTCCTGGGCCAAAGATTCCCTTGGTATTTCCCATAAGAAGATTCCTCTCTGTTTATCTAACCTACCAACAAGTTCAAAGGTTTCTCTACCTATGGGATCTTGGTCAATTTCACTTTTGATTCTTGTAACTATTACACCCTGTGGTTCCACTTCTTCCTCAATTTCCTCAATTTCTTGTTTTACAGTTGGCTCCTCATCCTTATCTCTGTTTAAAACATCTGGAATAATAAATAGAAAATAGAAAATAGAAAGATTAGCCAGGCTCTTTGCTAGCAAGGAGAAATGCTTAGGAAAATAAGATTAAGATAAATTAATCCACTACATCTATAAAATGTGGATGATTACTTCACAGTATTGTTGTAAAAATTAAATTAGTTCCTATACATAAAGCATTTAAGACCATACCTGGCAAATACAAGCTATGTAAATATTACTAGTTATCTGATGAAAAGTTTTTCTTAGAGAAGGGGTGTGAAGAGTGTTGTTTTTTTTTAACGGAGCAAGCTTTGAAGTTTTAATTTTTTTTAGTAATCTCTACACCCAACATGGGACTCAAACTCACAACCCCAAGATCAAGAGTCACATGTTCCTCTGAATGAGCCAGCTGGGTGCCCAGAAAAGAGTGTTTTTATGAGGCAAATAAGTTAGTGGGGGTAAGCAGAGTTGGGAGGAAGGGCTGGTGATCAACAGAGAATTATGCAAGGTAAGATGGGCCAACAATGAAATAAAACAAATAGTGGTGTGATGAATTAGTCTGTCAAAGAAGAAAGGATGACACAGGAAGAAAACAGTAGGTTCTGGGAAATTTGGGGTGAAACAACATTGCTGGAGTGTGAGTAGATTAAGTAACTGACAGAAAGGAACACAAAATGATGTTGAGAAAGATAAAAGACAAAAACCAGGAAGCAACAATTAATAAGAATTTACTTATTAAATAAAAAAATTAAAAAAAAAAAAAGAATTTACTTATTGCAATCAAAAGCATGCCAGGCATTGTGTAATGATTCAGTATTCAAAGATAAGACATGAAACTTCCTACCAAATAAAATGGATGACAAGTATACTGGGGAAAGAAAATAAAATGGTAAAATATTAAGTAAAGCAATTCCTGTATCAAGAGACTAAACAGCTTTAAAAAAATGGGTTGGAGTGACATGGAGTCTATGATATAGAATGACAAAAATAAATACAAAGGAACACAGTCAAGGTTAATGAAAGAAACAGGGAAAAGCAGTGTGTGGTAACTTCACCTACCACAAATCACCCCACGTTCTTCAAGTATACATGATTCTTACTCTTCCAAAGATGTAAGAGCCACATTGGAACCATCTGGTTCCAACCGAGAGTCTCTAAGACATCTGAGAAATGAAAATCTTGCATGTGTTAAGGAAAGATAACATAATGGTCTACAATGTAAACAGAGTGGCATATAGAACACTTAAGTCTGCCTCTGACTTCTTTCTTTTCTCTCTTGCTTTCTGCTGGATAATTCCACATATTTGGTTGATCACTACCAAATATATATTTGGCCCTAAACAATTTCCTTTTTTAGACTTCCTCTTTTCTCTTAATTTTCTAACCTTCTACCTTTGGAGTCATCTTCGAATTTTCTTTTCACTCACTTTAAACCAGTCATTAAGTTATTTTATTCCAAAAAGCTTTCTCTTATTCCTCTAAGAAACTAGTAGAAACTTTATTTTTGCTTATACTACTTACAGTATTCTCTCTCAAATTCACTTCACTGGACTGCTTTCTTTCACACAATGAAAAAGGATCAAAGAACTCCCTCAACTTTCTGCCCCCTTCCTATAAAATTATATGCAATGGCACATGAAGATCTATCCCATTCCTATCCAAGCTGAATTCATCTACGTTCTCTTTATCCCACTGTCTCTGAGTGTTTGTTCAATTATTAGCATTTTTTCCCTCTTTCTTCCATCTGTATTCTCCATTGTCCAACATATCAACATGCATACAAATATGCTCAGCATACAAATACGTCCAACTATATCTTGAACTTGAAATCCTTCTCTTAATGAAATCGAAATTTGTGAAATAAAATTTTAACTCTGTAGCTCTCCATTTCCCAACTATGTTTTCCATGCCCAACATCTTCCCATTCAATCTGTTCTATAACCTACTGTGAAATCTGGCTTTGGTTTCTGGCATCTAGAGATGCTTCTTATGAAATCACCAATAACTCTTGAATAACAAATACAACAAACATTTTTCAGTCCTTTATTCAGCAGCATCTGACACTGTCGATTATTCCCATTTTGACACTATCTGTTTTTGGTTTCTATGCTGTTGCTGTATTTGGTTTCTATGCTGTTGCTGTATGCTGTATGTATGTATTGTTGTATGTTGCATTGTTCTAGTCCCCTCCCTCCTTTTTCTTTGGCTTTTTCTAAAAAATCTCCTTCATGTATTTTTCTTCCTTTGTCAACTGCTGTTTGACAAGGTTACTGTTACCAATAATGTTTACATTCCTTTCTTTTAAGCTTATTTATTTATTTATTGAGAGAGAGAGAGAGAGAGAGAGAGAGAGAGAGAGAGAGAGAGAGAGAAGAGACACAGAATTCCAAGCAAGCTCTCCATTGTCAGTGCAGAGCCTGACAGGAGGGCTCAGTCTCACAAACTGAGCTCATGACCTTAGCCGAAGTCAAGAATTAGATGCTTAACTGACTAAGCCACTCAGGTGCCCCACCCACGTTTACATTCTTACCTTGCTCTATATTCATACTCACGATATCGCCACTTACATGCCTCAAAAAGGGCTTGCAATTAACATGATCCTCATCATCTGCTGTCATGTAGGTCTCTACCTCTAATTATCTTCTCTTAACGGGCATCCTCATCCATTACCCAAAGTAGAAAATCTTCCTAGATTTCTCCATTTTTCTTTTTGTTACCCAATCACCAAAACCAAAGATCCAACTCTCTAGCATCTACCTTCTTCCCATGTTTTCTCTGGATGATGCAAAAGCCATCTAATAATCCTTCACTCTAGTCTTTAAGCTGCCCCACACTGTACCTACTTAGCTGCATCCAGAGAGATGTACAGGAAATGGAATTCCAGTCACATCACCACCTGTAGGTTCACTAGTACTCTATCATCTCTAGGATCAAATCAAAGCTCTTTACATTATGGTACTCAGTGCTTCACAACAGGTTCTCTAAACTTCAAGTCACCCTTCTACCCACTTTCTCACACTGGAATTGGGCAAATTGCTTATGTTAATGTTTTATACCATTTCATTGCATATCTCGTTTACTAAATGTCCCCCAGCATTGTTTACCTGGCCAATTCTTGGTTGCTCTTTAGGACTCAATTCAAAGCAACAGTTCCTCCACAAAGCCTTCACTAAGTCCACTAGACAGATTAGGTGTTCTGTTTTTTATCACCAGTCCTCATCCACAACTGTATTACAGCTATTACTGCACTGCTGTTTTAACTGTTTGTGTTCGTCTCTTCTATGGGTTTGTAAATTCCTTGTGAGAAGGGGAAGTCTCTTTTAATGTTTACCCAGTGGTTACTGTTCCAGGGGTTTTACTCAAAGGAGTAAGACAAATTCTTATTTGCAGACAATATGAATGTCTAACTAAAATTTCTAGAAGAATTAAGTGAAATATAATAGCAACATGAAGACTAAGCTATAAAATAAATACTGGTACTTACTACCAAGGATAACCAGTTGGGAAATATTATAGAAAAATAAAATATGCTTTTCATGATAACAAAACCATAAAACCTATAAATAAATCTTACAAGAACTGTACGAGATCCACAGAGATAAACCATAAACTTTTTCTGAAGGACTTAAGACAGACAAATAGAGTCAACCAAATTGCTAAAGAGATTCAATATTATAAGGATCTTAATTCTTCCTAAAACAATCTATGAACCCAATTGTATTCCAATCAAAATCTTATGAACTAATTAAAAACCCCAATGAATCTAAATTTCAACTGGAAGAATGCAGAAAACTAGCTAAGTGTATCCTGGAAAAGAATGTAAGAGAATGATTTATCATGCTAGATATAAAATGCAATATATTGCTAAGTAAAATTGAGATGCTCTGGCACAAAAATAAACAGGTCAAACAGATAGGTAAAGAAAACAAGTGACTTCAGTCTTGTACACAAAGCAGCACAGAAAGGACTAGCTGTGAGATCTGGGCTTGTTAGCTATAATCACCTTCTGAGGTCTCTGCCACGCTTGTCTTATGTTCCCATCCTGTGATCATAGCTAATTTGTCTAGAGTACCGCTGACTCAAAGTGCATCTCTCCCAGGAATTTGGAATTAAAAATGAAATATGCAGTTATTCTGAACATGACAGAATTGTAACCTATCAACTCAGAAGCTATAGGGACAAAAGCATGTGGATATGAGGAGGAAAGACTAATCTACCAAGGAGAAAGAAACAAAATGCAAGGGTTAATCACTGACTTCCTGAGCGCACCAATTTTTGGGTTTAGTCCTTTTCTGATATCCAGTTGCAATCATGCTTATATATCCTGTGAGCCACCTATGTCCCTACAGTAAGTTCTCTTGTTGGCTTAAGCTAGTTTGAGTTGATTCCTATAATCTTTAATCCGTTTTAATAATATGCTAGCTGAGGAGAGAGACAAAAAGCAAGGAAATGGTAAAGTGGAAGTGGCTAAACTTTAGGAAAGAACAAGAGTTACCACACATTTTCTAAAAAGGGCCAGACAATAAATATTTTTAGCTTTGTTAGCTAAAAATGGTCTCTGTTGCAACTATTCAACTCTGTCACTATAGCGTGAAAGTAGTGTCAGATAATACACAAAGGATTGGGCATGTCCATGTTCCAATAAAACTTTATTTATAAAAATGGACAGTGCCAGATTTGGGCTGTGGACCATAGTTGCTAACCCGAGTATCTAAAAAAGTATAAAAAGAACAGTTTTCTTGGTAAAAGAATGACAGAATGGGGAAGACTTGCATTCTTAGCGCTAGCACAGTGCTTGATTAACTATTTATTGAATGGATGAGTAGTTGAACAAATAACTGAAAAGAGACTATAATCAAAGAACTGAAGCAATGAGATTAAGGTCTTACAGGTACAGCAATTCCCAATTCTGTCAAGGTCCAATAAGGTTCAAGCAGACTGAAAAGGAGTCATTAAAATTAAAGAAATCCAGTTCATTTCAAAGAACTGAGATCAAGCTGTCAGCTGTATTATCAATGTTGTTACTAAAGCTTTTAAGTAAAAATCAGCATAGAAAGGAGAAAGGTATTAAATAAAGGACCAAAATTAAAACTGGAAAAGTATTGTATTAAGTAAAGCAGCAAGATGAAGTGCAGGAAAACACTATATTAGAAAAGTTAAGGGGGCACCTGGGTAGCTCAGTCATTTAAGTGTCAGGCTTTGGCTCAAGTCATGATCTCGCGGTTCGTGATTTTGAGCCCTGCATTGGGCTCTGTGCTGACAGCTCAGAGCCTGGAGCCTGCTTCAGATTCTGTGTCTCCTCTCTCTCTCTCTCTCTCTCTCTCTGCCTCTCCCCCACTCATACTATGTCTCTCTCTTTCTCTCAAAAATAAATAAACATTAAAAAAAATTAAAGAAAAAAAGGTTAAGTAATTGTGATTTGTCATCAAGGGAATGGAGACAGAGTCTACAGAGGAAGATGAAAAGATTGTGGAGGGAGAAAGAACTGATAAAAAGCTGTAGTTCAGCTAAAATGAGAGCCTGAAAGTAGATCACAGATGGGCTCACTGCCATGCCTTCATCCATATGGTACTCACATTTTACAGTAGTAGGGACAGGCAAGACTGGGCATTTGCCTGGTTCTATCAACCAGGATACCATATGTGTGGATAAAGCTGGCAGTGACTCAGAGACACCATGGCATATTGGGAGAAAAAAATCAGCAGCTGATCTGGCTAGAGACTGAAGTGGTGTGCAGGAAATAATAGATGATGTTAGAAAGCTAGGCAGGGGCTATTTAGAGAGGCCCTGGTAGGTAGGACAAGAAATTAAATTTTTTATTAAGCTCTCAGGAATCAGAAATTGTAAGCAGTTAACTAACAAAATCACTTTGGTGGCAGTGAATAGAATGTATTAAAAGAAAGGGAGTTGGAGGCAAGGGGCTAGTTTATGGGCTAATGCAATAATCTGTTCAAGAGGTACCGATCTTTTTCTTGTTTTTATGTTTATTTAATTTTGAGAAAGAGAGAAAGGGAAAGATAGTGTGTAAGTGGGGGAGATAGGCAGAGAGAGAGACGCACACAGAATCCGAAGCAGGCTCTAGGCTCCGAGCTGTCAGCACACAGCCTGATGCAGGGCTTAAACCCACGAACTGCGAGATCATGACCTGAGTCAAAGTTGGATGCTTAACCAACTGAGCCACCCAGGAGCCACAAGAGGTTCTGAGTCTTAAGTACAGTAATTCAGTTATACAAATATTTAAAGGCATATAATATATACCTGGTTCTGTGCTAAGTGCTGGAGAAATCAAATGAAAAAATATATAGTTACCATCCTCATGGAGACCAGTCTGGTTAGAGAAATAACATCAAGAATGACTAGAGTACAGTCATTTGATAAATTGATTGTAAACTGTGCATACAGTTGAGAAATTCAACAGAAGTGCAGCACAGTGCAATACATGGCAGCACAGAGAAAGGAGTACTTAATTCTGAAGAGAAGGGCCTTGAGATCTTAATGGATTATTTGAGACTGGCCAGGTGTGAGTTATTTATGTGGTCTTCAAAAGGAGATGACGAAGATTTTGGAGCTCTTAGAGAAGATAATAGGTATGATGACGATAGCAATCAACATTTATATTATACTTAGTACATGCTAACCAGTGTCCTAAGTGCTTTACACATATTAACTCAGTAGTCACAGTAACTCTAAGAAGTAAGTGCTATTATTACTGCCATTGGGTAAAAAAGCAACAGGCATGGAAAGGTTATATAATTCACCCATGGTCACAAGGCTTCTAAGTGGTGGAACCAGGACTTTTGCTTAGGCAGTTAGGCTTCAATTGCTTCTCTTAGGTAGAGATAAAGATTTGGGACTCATCACAGTGGTAGGTGATGACCTGACTATAGATAAGGTTCGCCAAAGAAAGCACATAGATGGAGAGGAAGGCAATACAAGTAAGCAATAAAGAGCTTCAAATACATAAAGAGAGGTGAAATAAAATAAGGTCCAAGTGTCTATTCCACTTGACAATTAGGCTATTAAAGTAGAATGTTAAACAATTTAAGGGGAAGGGTAGAGGCAAGAGAAGGGGCTTAGAGATAATAGTAGGGAAAGTAAAGAATATACATTAACTACTCTTACAAAAACTTGGCTGTAAGTGAACAAGGAGCAGGTTACAGGCTCTCTCAAAGGACAGCCACCCCCCCGGCCCTACCTTCCCCAACTGGAAGAGTCATAAACATACCCATCACCAAAATAAAGGTACCAGAGGAGAAGGAATAGAGACTGAAGTTGTAAGGGGAAAAAAAAAAAAAAAAAGATGACGGATAGGTTCTTGGAAAAGTGAGGAAAAAGGAGCAGACTTAAGCATACACACGAGGGGCAGAAAGTTAGAGTTCATATTCAGTGGCCTCTATCTTCTCTGTGAAACAGAAAGTGAGGTCTACTACTGAGTGATGGACCCAAGGAAAACTTTTTTAAGTTTTTGGAACAGTCACTAAAGGGAAGAAGAGAATGAGCAAATCAATGATAAAAAATTGGCTGAGATGTGAAAACCCACTGGAGACTATTAGAAAAGCCATGCATATATCCAGGGCATTAATCCTTTCAGTTAAACAATTTCCCCTGCTGTGCTTGGCAACTCAGGAGAAAAAGCTGATTTTATAACCAATACAGAATATGAAGTTTGCAGAATGGGTAGAGCACAATGACAAGGTGGCAAGAGAGCACGCTGGTGATAATTCATATGTAGGTCCATGGAACAGATGAAGAGGTGAAGTTAGAAGAGGACTGATAATCTGGGAGGAAAAAGGAGAAATCAAGGAACAAGTAGCATGACTGGGAATAAGCTGGTTTGGGAGGAAATGAGTAGGAGATGTAGAAGCGTAAGAAATTGTAGTAAGCTCTACATGGGCAGAGATCATGTCTGTTTTGGTCACCCCTGTTTAGTTATGGTCTAAGATAAAAACAATGGCTCAAGAATTTTCAAAGACTAAGATACTGGGGCTTAAGATTTGCCTGCCTTGACAAAATTGAGGGTTTGATCACTGATGGGACTTGCTGAACAAAAAAGGAAAGCAAGGTTCCTGAAGACAACATGGTCAGGATATAGCAAGGCTTAAATAATGGCTGCATCATTGATGGCATAGGTTAGCATAGAGAGATTCTGAAATGTGACAAAATCTACGTGTGACAGACCAAACAACGTTGGCAGGTGACAGCAGAAGATAATTGGGTGGGTAGAGCAAGACTGCTGAAGCCTCCAAAGGGAGATTTTGTTTGAAGGGTTCAAACTAATGCTTTGGGAACAACACTGAAAAGCCAGGAGAATAGTAACTTCTCCCTTCCAGCCTTGAGACAAAGGATAGGGAAAAAGGAGGATGTGGGAGAGTAAGCAGCCTCTGCCAGAGAAGTGGTGTCCTTGGGAAAGTGCCAGTTTTCAGTTAAGGCCAGGAGGGGTAAGGAACATTATGTGAAGAAGAACAGGGGCTCCAGAAGGCAGAGTGAAAAGGGGTGGGAGGAAAGCAGTGGGAGGATGAGCCAGGAGGGAAAGTGCAGAGCAGTATGGGAATGAGATTATGAAGATAAGAAGCCAGAAAGGCTTGTATTTTGGTTTTTGCAAGGACACTACAGACAAGAGTCATGGAAACAATTAATGGCCAAAATGTTTGAATCTGAACTTTGGAACAAAGCAGTTTTGGTACTCGTGGTGGTTCAAGTGTTCTCAGGGTCTGATTTCTTATAGCTTCTTAGATATTTTAATCAGAGAAACAAAAGATTCTTACCCAGTGAGACCAGGTTTCCATAATTCTCCATCATGACATCTTTATACAGGCTTCTCTGAGCTGGATCCAGATAATCCCACTCCTCCTGGGTAAAAAACACAGCCACATCCTCAAATGTCAGCAACCCCTGAAATAGTACGATTTCTGTAGTCAGTTCTTGTCTCAAGGACAATTCTACCACTGAAAGTAGCCGAAGCAATCACTTTTCAGAGCCGGGTAGTCTAGGAGGAACATGATTACCCAGAAATCCAAATGGGGCCCAATTCTGTATCAGACAAGCACCTCCAACTAGAGGGCAACTGAACTGGATCCTGGTCGTCAGTAGTGATGGTCCTAAGGATAGAGCTTTTCTGGCTGAATCATTATACCCTAACACTTTTATTTTAGTAAGTTGCCCCAAGGCCTCCCCAAGTTTCCTGCACCTCATTGCCCGGCTCCATCCAACTCTATTAGCAGTGGCTTGAGACCCTATTCAATTCAATTGCAGGAAGTTCTCTAAGCGTCTACCTGGGGTCCTAGCTTCGTGACAGGCGCACAAGACACAGGGAAGAGTCAAAAATGGTGCCTCATCTGGAAGAACTCACAAATGAGAGCGCTTGTTTGCAGCATTACTAATTTTCTTCAGCTAATTTATCAAGTCGCTCTTGAAACCAAGGGCCAAGTGGGCGATTTGGTCGCGAGGCGCAATCCGGACCACTACGGAGTACTTCCTTGCACAGCGCTGCCCTTAAAGACCACGGTCGTGGGGATGGGGGCGGGGGGGCAGAGTGGGTAGCGCGGCCTAGCTCCAGTAGTGGCCAGAGAACAGGGATACCCAGAGGAGCGACTTACCTTTGGCTCCGGCAGGGGGCTCGGGGAGGCCATCTCCAGGACAGAAAATCAGGACGGGAACCCGGGAAAGCCGCAAGGAAAGGAGCTTCTCGTGAGGCCTACCCGGCCGTTGGAAATTAGGCCCCACGAAGGCGAGGCCTCCAGGCTGGGTCTGGCCAGGTCCTGCCTCGGTCCCAGAGCGGTCACGACCCCAGCAGCATATCAGACCCACTACTTGATTGTCCCCCAACTCCAAATTCCCTCCCCACCTAGCTGCGCAGCCTTCCAGGCCTCACTAGAGCCTCCTCCCAGTTGCCAGTTCCTCCTCCTTTCAGCCAAGGAGCGCTATGACCGCCCGCCCCCGGACCAGAAGGCGTCACCCGGAACCTTCCCGGGACGCCCCCCAACTACAACTCCCGTCGTGCTCTGAGAGCGCGCCTCGGTCCAGCCTCCGCCGGCAAGACCCATCGGACTACATTTTCCGGCGTGCAAAGCGGGAGGGAGCCTCTGGGGAGGCTTAACAGGAAAAAGGGAACGCCTACCACTAAGCTTACACTTGATTGGCTGGTCTTGGCGCGTCACTGCCGGCGGGGGGCAGAGCCCCAGCCGGTAGCTCTCCTCCGAGATGGCGGCGCTGTCAGTGTCTGGCGTTACCAGAAGAGGCCTCACGTGGATAGTCTTAGGGGCACCACGCAGAGAATTTTGGTCTCGATTCAGGTAAAGCGGAAGGTTAGATGGTGGGTCTCGTTCAGCAAAAGTGAGAGAAACTGAGGAGGATGAAAGGACGAATTAATTCAAAAGTGGGAGTCCTGCTATTAGGACGGTACTCTGGCCCTGCGCCTGACTTGGGATAGGACGAGAAAGTACGTTAGGTTCTGAGTTCAGAGGCTTCAGCGCGGGTGTCCTTGAGTGGTGGGGCCCAGTCTTGGCCTCAGTTTTCTCATCTTATAACGGAAATGCCGCCCCCTTT
The DNA here is from genome assembly GCF_018350175.1 of Felis catus. Classification (NCBI taxonomy): domain Eukaryota; kingdom Metazoa; phylum Chordata; class Mammalia; order Carnivora; family Felidae; genus Felis; species Felis catus. Next base: position 63,330,933 of record NC_058380.1, on the reverse strand, counting down.
CCCTTCCACTTCACTTGTTAGTGTAGTAAGCAAACAGTACTGACCATGTGTTCCTCCAGGCACCGACTGTGGTATCAGGATACAAGTGGTTCGTTTGGAACGAGTAACATGGAACATGAACGTGAAAGTGCTCGGTAAACTAAGTGCATTTGCGCGGGGTATTTCTTCACAAGCTAGATTCAGAAATGAAGCGTGGCCTCCTCGTTTTGTTCGTTTGTCCATCCATTGATTCATCAACAGATAGTTAACTAAACGCCCTCTCTGGCCCAGCATTTCCCTAAGTAGGTTACAGCAGTGGAAACAAAGTCCCTTCTCAGAGCTTAAGTGCTCTGGCATATGGGGAAACGGTGGCCCCATAGGAAGTATTTTGCTGAAAGCAAGTTAATGGCACAGCTGGAACCCGTCTTTGACTCTCCATCTACTGCTTTTCCCCAACACGGGGCTCAAACCCACAAACTGCAAGATCATGACCTGAGCCGAAGACGGACGCTCAACCGACTGAGCCACCCAGGCGTCCCTCTTTTTCTTTTTCTTTTTCTTTTTCTTTTTTTCTTTTTCTTTTTCTTTTTTTTTCTTTTCTTCTTTCTCTTTCTTTCTTTCTTTCTTTCTTTCTTTCTTTCTTTCTTTCTTTCTTTCTTTCTTTCTTTCTTTCTTTCTTTCTTTCTTTCTTTCTCTTCCTTCCTTCCTTCCTCCCTTCCTCCCTCTCCCCCTCCCCCCTCCCCTTCCTTCCTTCTGTACTTCGTCCTTCCTCCCCCCCCCCCACATCATTCATTTCTGATGCCTCCCAATTTTTGTAGTGATGACCAATCCCAGTCAGATACCAGCTGCATGGAAAACAAGAGTGAATAATATTTCATTAAGCACTGAAATAGTGTCTTAGGCAGATTTCCTCACGTTGGCCCATGTACTCAGTAGTAGTTATTCAAGCAGTTTTCAAAGGACCCCAAATCAATAAAACAGGTTTCTGTATTCAGGAGTTTATAATCTGGTACAGTGGTTCTTAACCAGAGATAATTTTGCCTATCAGGGGGCGTTTGGCAATGTCCTTTGGTTATGACTGGAGCATAGGAGTGCGCCTCGCATTTACCCTGCCCTGGGTAGAGGCCAGGGATGCTGCTGAGCATCTTGCAATTACAGGATAGCCTCCTACAACAAAGAATTATCTGGTCCAAAATGTCAAGTGTTTGGGCTGAGAAACCATGATCTAGTAAGAGAAATAGAATGTAAATAAATAAAACTCTGGTACGATGAAGTGTGCTGTGAAGGCAATATAAAGCGCTATACTAGATCAGAGGAATTTATAGTTATATTCAGAGAAATCAAGTAAAACTCCTTGGAAGAGAACAGTTCTGTTCTAGGACTTAAAGTAAGATTTCAATAGGCAAAGATGAAATTGGCATCTCCTGTAGGATGTAACTTGAGGTAACACATGACCTCAGGAAAGTGGGAAACAGAATGTAGTAGTTTAGTGTGGGTAGGGCATGGAGTGTTTCTAGTAGATTTGTAGGACATGAGGTTAGAGCGGTTGGTTGGGTTTGGAAACTGGGAATCCCAGACAGGCGATTTACCTCTTTACGTGTTCTTAGGAATTCTTACAGCATGTGAAATCTGTAAGTAGCTTTTCTTTTCTGTATCAGCTCAGTTCAACTATAAGCTTCCAAAGGCAGGCACCTATCTTATTCTTCTCTCTCCAGTGCCCAGAAGAGTAGTAAGTGTGCAAATTATTGGTTGATTTAGATAGATGGGTAAGATTAGGTCTGGTGTTTGTCAGTTTGTCAGCTGCATTAGTGCAGTTAACCAGAGATTCACATACTTGTTTTTGACCATTCTAGAAAAGAGAAAACGCTAGTGGTGGCTGAGACAGTAGAAGAAGCGAAGAAAGAGCCTATTTTGGTGTGTCCACCCTTACGAAGCCGAACATACATACCACCTGAAGATCTCCAGAGTCGTTTGGAATCTTGTGTCAAAGAAATTTTTGGTTCCTCTGTTGGTAACAGTTGGCAGGATGTGTCCCTGGAAGATGGCCTTCTGAAGTTCAGTTTCTTGGCACGTTTAGCTGATGACTTGGGCCATGCAGTGCCCAACTCCAGGCTTCACCAGATGTGCAGGGTCAGAGATGTTCTTGATTTCTATAATGTGCCTATTAGGGATCAATCTAAATTTGATGAACTTACTGCTAGTAATCTGCCTCCCAATGTAAAAATCACTTGGGGTTACTGAGCAGAAGAGGAGCTCATTAAGATCATTTTGTCCTGAGCAAGGGGGCTGGTTATTAATTAGACTTTTGATACGTTACCATGTGAAATGCTATCAGAACTGTTCTCTAAACCCACTTTTTCTGTGGAAGGATGAATTATCTCTTTTTCTCATCATGAATTAACAAGATTTTCTTTTTTCACGTTTGCTGGAACTTTGTTTTTTTAATGGAATCAAGTCTTTAATCATGTATGAAAATTTCCTTCTTTGGAGGACACTGTAATTAAACTTGGGTTTAAGATACAAGGCTATTATATGTTCACACATGGTCTTTATTTTTTACGCATAAATTAGTAGATGCAAAAACAGGTTTTAATCCTGTTAGGACTCTTAAACCTAAGGTGGTATTAATTATATATAGTACATATACAAATAAGGAAACGTAGATATGTATAAAAGAAATGTAAAAATCTATGTTGTATATTACAGCAAGTTGTTTCTTTCATTGCTTTACTACAAGAGTAAAAATAGTAGAAAATGATACTGTTCATTCTAGATTAATCTCTTTTGGAATTAAAGTAAATTTCTTGAAGAGTGTTGTGTATTTTTAAATTTTTTAAAGGTGAAATTTGTGGGTTGCCTGAATGTCTCAGTCGATTAAGCGTCCGACTCTTGATCTCAGCTCAGGTCTTGATCTCAGGGTTGTGAGTTCAAGCCCCACTTTGGGCTCCATGCTGAGTGTGAAGCCTACTAAAAAAAAAAAGTAAAATTTGCTTTTTGGCCTTATCATTTCCTTAATTTAAGTATTATAAACGAAAGAATATATATGCCAGCTATGAAGTGCTGTGATTTTTCTTAAAAAAGATATGCCAGCTTCTGTATCTAAATGAATATGCTCTTCAAAGGAGATGATGTTTATTTCAAACCCTTTATCTTTTCTGTAACTTTTTATTTTATTTTTTTTAATTCATATTTGAGGGAGAGAGAGCACGCAAGCTGTCTGCAAGGGGCAGAGAGAGAGAGAGGAAGACACAGAATCCAAAGCAGGCTCTAGACTCTGAGCTGCCAGCACAGAGCCCAATGCAGGCCTCGAACCCCCGAACCGTTAGACCGTGACCTGAGCCAAAGTCAGTTGGTTAACTTACTGAGCCACTCAGGCACCCCTTTTCTGTAACTTTTTAAAAGCAGCTTTGAATACCTATGGGTATCCACTAGGGCGGTAAGTCTTTGCAGACTTTGGTGTACTCAATTTGTGGAAATAACTCAATTAGCAAGTTACCAGACAGTTCTGAATTACAGATGTTAGATGAGGAAGTGATTAAATTAGGAATTATTTTTGTTTAGACTTTAGATAATGGCTAGAGAGTAATAAGAGGGAGAAGGAATTTCTTATATTTTACCTTGACTACTTACAGTTCTGAAAGAAAAGTGACAGGTTTTAAACAAAGGAAATTGCATTTATTTTCTTTCCCAGGATGACTACTTTGAAGAGGGCAAAAATCATGTGGGTGTGTAAATTCTGGCATATTAGAAAAATCAGTTACATTACAGTCATGCCCAATAAACATCAGCAGATGATCAGGTTTTTAATAACCTGTATATTAAAGAGCTTTTCAGAAGTCTGGAGTATCAGAGTGTCTGGAGCTTAAATATCAGAGCTATTATATACCTTCTATGTGAGAGGGTTTCAGTATGGAAATATTTGAATTTTACATACAGGATTTGATCATTTCATTTCCCACACAACTTTTATTTCTGATCTGGAGACAGGAAAATGTATAAAGGGCATGATGGAAGTAATGGATGATAAAGGCGGTTTGAAAAAACAATTGGTTCAGCTGGAGAACTGTAAAACCAGGCTTCTCATGAATGTAAAGGCAGAAGAAATTACTTCTTTGTAGACTGGAGCTGTGTTTCTCAAAATCCAATGTGCATACAAGTCATTTGGTGGTCTTTTTAAAATGCAGATTCTTATTCCATAAGTCAAAAGTGGGTCCTGAGCTTCTGTGTATCTAAAAACCTCCTAGGCAGTGGTGATAATGTTTTGAGTAACATGGCCCTAGACCCTAGTATTGAAGTGGGAAAGTTCCAACCCTGAAGCAGCAATCCTGGAAAGTTGAGCTACCAGAAAAGATAAACTGCACATCCATCAATAACTCTAGAGGGCGTCACTGTTCTACAGTCCAACACCATAAACATACCAGAATAATGACCTTTGGTTTTCCTGAACATTAAGTTAGGTTTGCTAACTTATTCACTTAAGTAACCAAACTTGATATAATTCTAAAAGGTTACATTTGTAAAAATTAAGTGATTGCTGTATACAAGAAGTTGTCCATTAATTTTACTTAGTTGGATCTTTGAACTCCATAAATATACTCACAAAAACCCTGATGATAAAATATTCAGGGTTAATAGAAATAGTCTTGTACAAACACTATGTATTTTAAGCCACATAAGTAGACTTCTCCCTCTCCTTTTTAATTTTAATGTCATTTTTCTGATTATAAAAGCACTTTTTTTAAAAATTTGGGAAAGACAAAAATACCATTTCCATCTTACTGCTCAGATAATCACTTAATATACTAGTACATTTTTAAATGAAAATAAACTTTTCTCCTGTATTTTTTTAATGTTTATTTATTTATTTATTTAATTTTTGTTTTAAATTTATTTTTTGAGACAGAGACAGAGCATGAATGGGGGAGGAGCAGAGAGAGAGAGGGAGACACAGAATCCGAAGCAGGCTCCAGGCTCTGAGCTGTCAGCACAGAGCTCAACGCGGGGCTCGAACTCATGGACCATGAGATCGTGACCTGAGCTGAAGTCAGATGCTTAACCGACTGAGCCACCCAGGTGCCCCAATGTTTATTTATTTTTGAGACAGAGAGAGACAGAGCATGAATGGGGGAGGGGTAGAGAGAGAGGGAGACACGGAATCAGAAGCAGGCTCCAGGCTCTGAGCCATCAGCCCAGAGCCTGACGCGGGGCTCGAACTCACAAACCGTGAGATCGTGACCTGAGCTGAAGTCGGACGCTCAACCGACTGAGCCACCCAGGCGCCCCTCTCCTGTATTTTAAAATTTACTGTGACATTGTCCCCCTGCTCCCTTCACTCTATGAGTGTTTCTACATTTTAAAAGTCCTTAATAAATTTGATTAATAATGCGTTATGCCATAACTGGATGTTAAGTACAGTAGTCCCTTCTTAACCTTGGGGAGATGCATTTCAAGCCATCCAGTAGATGCCTGAAACCCTGTATAGTACTGAACCCTATATATACTATGTTTTTTCCTATGCATACAGACCTATGATAGCTTAATTTATAATTAGGCACAGTAAGAGATTAACAATGACTAATAATAAAATAGAACAATTATAACAATATGTTGTAATAAATGTTATGTGAAGGTGGTCTCTGAAGGTATCTTATTGTACTCACCCTTCTTGTGATGATGTGAGATGATAAAATGCCTATGTGATGAGATGAAGTGAGGTGAATGATCTAGGTGTTGTAATGTAGCATTAGGCTACTATTGACTTGATTTACGTCAGAAGGAGGCTTATCTACTTGGAGACTGGGGATGACTGCAGGTAACTCAAACTGTGGAAGGTGAAACTGCAGCTAAGGGGTAGGGGTGGGAGGACTACTGGAATTATTCAACCAATATTCTATTACTGGATAATTAAATTATTGCCAGTTTTTTGCTTTTATTCTTATCTATTTGTTTTAATCTGGCTTTTTTATAGTTGAGTATTGGTCTGCCATAAAACTCCCTTTTACTCAGAAGTGGAAATCATTCCACTGTAAATTTCTTGACTCTGAACCTAGGAATGGGCAACTTGGTCCTGCTTCCGTGTGTGTGTGTGTGTGTGTGTGTGTGTGTGTGTGTCTGTTTTAATAAATATTTATTAATCGCAAGTCATCCTTTTGGCAATATTTTTTTTTATGTAAGCTCTACACCTAACATGGAGCTTGAACTTAACCCCAAGATCAAAAGTCACACTCTACTGACTAAGCCAGCCAGGCCCTCCTGTCCTACTTCTTCATTTGTAATCCATTAAAGTGTGTTCTTGTGTATCTTAAAGTATAAAGTGACAAGTACCTTGAACTCAGTCATACCTGCACACATGAGCTTTATCTTATCTGCAGTTACTTTTCTATATCATTTTTATTAGTTTATTTCACAGTGCAAAAGTTCTCAAGTTTTTACTTGAATGAGTTCTAAGTTGTCAAAGTAGTTGGCATAAAGTTTTTATAATATTCTTTTATTTTCCTTTTAATGTCTATTGGATCTGCAGTGATAAGCCCTCTTTCACTTTGATATTTGTTATTTTATTCTTTTTATTTGACCAGTCGGGCTTGTAGTTTATCAATTTTGTCTGTCTTCTCAAAGAACTAAATTTGTCTTTGTTAATTTCTTTCTGTTGTTTATTTTCCATTTCATTGATAATATGCTTTTCTTATTTCCTTTCTTATATTTACTTTGGGTTTACTTTCCTCTTTTTTCCTAGATTTTGAGGTAGACTTGGGTCGTTGATTTTAGAACTTCTTTTCCAGTATAAGTCACTAAGATGATAAATTTCACTTTGTAGCTTTAGCTTCATCCTACAAATATTTTCATTTTGTACTTCCATTATCATTCAGTTTAAAATATTTTCTAATTTCTGACTTCTTCCTTGACCTGTGGATAATTAGAAGTGTGTTTGATTTTCAAATATTTGGGAACAAATAAGGAATAACATATTCTGGATTATTTTATTACTTTCTAATTTAATTCCATTGTGGTCTAAAAAAATACTGATTTCAGCATTTTTGAATTTGTTAAGATTAATTTTATGGTGCAGTGTATGGTTTATCTTGTTAAATATATCATGTGGGCTTAGTGTTCTATAAATAGCAATTAGGTCAAGGTCATTGATAGCATAGTTTAAATTTATGCCTTAACTGATTTTTGCCAAGTTATTCTATCAATTGCTGAGAAAGGAATGTTAAAATTTTTAACCATCATTATGGAATTGTTTATTTCTCGCTTTAATTCTGTCTCAAATTTTGCCTCATATATTTTGAAATCCTTTATTAAGATTTATGATTTTTATGAATTTGCCATTATTTATTTTTTTAAGCTTATTTATTTTGCGGGAGAAAGAGTGAGAGAGAATGCACATGCCAGCGGGGAGGGGCAGAGAGAGAGGAAGAAGAGAATCCGAGCAGCAGGTTCTGACAGCAGGGAGACTGATGCAGGGCTCAATCTCATGAACTATGGTATCATGACCGGAGCCGAAGCCAAGAGGACACTCAACTGACTAAGTCACCCAGGTGCCCCAAACTTGTCATTATTATTACTTTTTATTTTTTATTTTTTTAAATTTTTTTTTTAACATTTATTTTTTTTTGAGACAGAGAGAGACAGAGCATGAATGGGGGAGGGGCAGAGAGAGAGGGAGACACAGAATCAGAAGCAGGCTCCAGGCTCTGAGCCATCAGCCCAGAGCCCGACGCGGGGCTCGAACTCACGGACTGCGAGATCGTGACCTGAGCTGAAGTCGGATGCTCAACCGGCTGAGCCACCCAGGCGCCCCTATTATTTTTTTCTTTAAAAAAAAAAAAATGTTTATTTATTTTGAGAGAGAAAGAAAGAGAATCCCAAGCAGGCTCCAGGCCGCTAGTACAGAGCCTGACACAGGGCTCAGTCCCACGAATGGTGAGATCATGACCTGAGCCACAATCAAGAGTCTGATGCTTAACCAACTGAGCCACCCAGTGCCCCATTATTTTTCATCTCTGATAATACTCTTGATATTGAAATCTACTTAATCTGACATTAATATAGCCACTTTGGGTTTCTTATGCTTACTGTTGCATGGTATATTATTTTTCATCCATTTACTTGCAGTTTATCAATGTGAACTACACTGATAATTTTTCACCACAATCCTGACTCTTTTGGTAATCTCTTCCTTGCTTTTGTTTAAAAATTTACTCTAAAAGTATGTTATATAATTTTTTAGCATACATAAATTTATGATTAATCTATGTATATTCATTTATGATTGGCATCTAACACTCAATATTATGTTTGTGATGTTCACCTAGGTTTTTGAATATAGTTATGAGTCTTATTTTTATTGCTTTAATTTATTTAATGTTTAAAAAATGTTTGTTTATTTTTGAGAGAGAGAAAGAGAGACAGAATGTGAGAGTGGCAGAGAGAGAGGGAGACACAGAGTCCAAAGCAGATTCCAGGCCCTGAGCCGTCAGCACAGAGCCCGACATGGGGCTCGAACCCACAAACCATGAGATCATGACCTGAGCTGAAGTCTGATGCTTAACTGACTGAGCCACCCAGGTTCCCCCACTGCTTAATAATTTTTAATCAATTTTATGTGTAATATAAGTCTACTGCAAGTTAGCAGCCTGTGTTTTCAAGTGTTTCATGGAGTTTTTGGCTGATCAGAAGTCCTTACAATTAAGGAAGATAAATTTACTAATAGTTTCTTTAAGTTCATACTTTTATTTTTTTTAACGTTTATTTATTTATTTTTGTGAGAGAGAGATAGAGAGTGAGTGGGGGAGAGGCAGAGAGAAAGGAAGACAGAAGATCCAAAGCAGACTCCACACTGTCAGCACAGAACCCAGAGCCCGACAGCAGGCTCGAACCCATGAACTGTGAGATCATGACCTGAGCCAAAACCAAGAGTAGGATGCTTAACTGGCTGAGCCACCCAGGTGCCCTTAAACTCATACTTTTAAAGTGCTCTGTCTGTCACCTCAAATAAATAAATAAGGGCTCAATGATTTAATAGTGCTTTTATTTTCTTATCATGTAAAATCCCACTATGTCGTAGACCCTGGGTCTGGAGTTCTCTCTTGTCCAGCAAGAGAGCGTCTGCAGAATTGAAATGCAAGAGAGGCTAATGTCCGAGAGGAGACGAGCCCTGAGTAAGGTCCTTGCTCCATCTTTATTAGGATCAGAAGGCTTACAAGCATGATGGATGTGCACAGAGACAATGGAACCATGAACGTTAACTCATGGGCATGGGGAAAAGGGGGTTTTGAAGATCTGCAGTATTAGCAGTTTGGGTCAATACAAAACAAAATCCTGGAGCTGGGTGGAAGGTTTTTTACAGCAGATATGAGGCAGCACCTCTGTTTACCTAAACTGGCCTAGGTAAAGATAAGAGGCACCACTTCTGTTTACCTAAACTGGCCTAGGTAAAGAAAGACAGAGCAGGCTACCTCAGGGTCAAAAAGATACCTTTCTTTTGCTAATTGGCTCCACTCTGGGCAACTTTGCCCTGCCCTGTCTAAAGTCCTGTTTTCCTTTTTTTTTTTTTTTTTGTCTTTCCTTCCTATGAAAGCAGCTTTCTGCTATTGTACTAAGTTGGGGGGCATTTCTGCCCTGAATACCTAATCTTGTTTACCTCATTTTGGATGCTTCCATCCTGAGATTTCCTATTCCTATACCTTTGTCCTATACTGGGAGACTTTGCCCTGTTTACCTAATCTTGTTTACCCAAACTTGAGTGTGTTTATCCTGTGGCTTTCTAATTCTTTATGCCTTGTTAACCCATGGTGGAAACTCAGGGAATTCCTAACCTTATTTCCCACACACTAATGCTCCATTCTATAGCATTAAGTAGGCTCTCAAGAGCTCCTATGAATTAGTTCAGGAGGGGGAGGTAATGACTGGGAGATTTGGTGTTGCCCACATTCCCAAAGCAGAAATTGTGGGCCCAAGAGCAAGTATTTTGTTGCCTGTTACTGTGGCCACATTTGCAATTCTCAGTTCAGAACTCTTTGGTAGTAAGTCAAAGTCCTTGACTTCTTTATTTATAGAGCAAAGGTATGGCCAAACGGTGCCAATGAAGGTCAAGCAATTTGTTTATGACAAAAATTGATAAAATATGTGAGTAAAATGTAGGTGCTATTCCTAAGAGGGAGAGGTTTAGAAAGCATAGAGAATGAAAAAGGGGAAAATAGGAGGGGACTGGGTTCAATACCTTTTAAAAGTTAATAGGAAACTAGAGCAAACAGTGGGCCATAAGCCGGTGCTTCTCTTGTATTAGTTTGGTCAGATTGCAAAGATGTATTTGGGGTTTTGATTAATAAGAACTCTAGGGAGTGCCACTCTTCCTTTAGGGATGGAAAGGGAGGCTCAAGAGGAAAAAGTCAAGTACTTTGGTTTGTAATCAGGGCTCTCTCTTCTGGGCTAGTTGGAGATGGGTTAAAGTCTCAGGTCTTGAGCAAGTCATAAAGTTAGATTCTTACTTTCAGTGTTTGGAATTTGGCAGTTCGTGTGGACAAATAGTCTTTTTATTCATTTTGTAATCTCAGCTTTGGAGTTCAAAGAGTGCTCAGATAAGGGTATGTCTTATCTGTTGGATTTTGTTTAGAAAGGATATCATAGGAACTTGTGATTATGAAGATATCAAGCCAGAATTTATATTTCTGAGGGAGAATGACAGGCTCTCTGAAATTAACTTTTCTTTATTCAGTCTTCCCCCATATCTCCATTAATATTTCTCCCTCTTTTTAAAGATGACTTCCTAGAATAGTATAGAAGAAACTGTCTTAGTTTGGGCTTTTGAATTGTGGTCCCATTTTTATATTGTTTGAAGGATGATTTTCTTTTCTTGTATTTTTAAGTTTATTTATTTTGAGAGAGAGAATGATAGAGCACATATGAAGGGGAGGAGGAGCAGAGAGAGAGAGAGTGAGAGAGAGAGAGAGAGAGATAGAATCCCAAGCAGGCTCCATGCCCAGCGCAGAGCCTGATGTGGGGCTGACATTAAAAGAAACTCATCCTGGGGCACCTGGGTAGTTCAGTTGGTTAAGTGTCTGACTCTTGATTTCAGCTCAGGTCATGATCTCACGGTTCGTGGGTTCGAGCCCCGTGTCAGGCTCTGCACTGACATTGCGGAGCCTGCGTGGAATTCTGTCTCTTCCTCTTTCTCTGCCCCATCTGAAGATTACACACACACCCACACTGTCTCAAAATAAATGAAACAAAAAACAAAACAACAAAAAAAACAACCCAGACTGTCGTGTTAGCAGATACTGTCAATACCTTGCCTGTGTATACTTCCCCTAGTGGCATTAGTGCACAGGCCTGACTCACAACATCAGACCTTGGATTCCTCTGGCTGATAGTTTTATTGGGCCTCCAGAGTCAGCTTTACCTCTCAGCATGGCAGGCTGGAAGTGGTGGGAAACTAAGGCTTTTTCCTCCCTTACCACTCAGCCCTTAGCTAACCATTTATTGGATACTTCCCATTGCCCCTCAGCATTCCTGTTTCCTGGAACCCCCTCAAAATACACTACTTGTTTTGAGTTCTTACCTCAAGGTAGGCTTCTCGAGCAACCCGAGATAGGACAAACTACTTGACCCTTCCTTTAACCACCACCCTGTTTCTCTTCTTATTCTCGAATAATTAAGCTATCATATTTATTCTTCAACCCTGCTCTTACCAGGTTCTGCTGTCACATGTTACTGGCCTCCTCTCTCTAGAATTGCACAAGGATTTACATGGTATAGCCAACAGCGATTTCAGAACTTGGCTTGCTTGAAATATCAACTGACGATAAATAATCTTTCCTTTAGCCTCCTCAATCCCGCTGATCTGTAACTCTTAAGGATTTAAACTTACACAGTTGTGGAGGTTGGTTTAGCAGTCTCTGAAAAGTTGTCTTTGCAACTGATGACTGATCTCACTGAACCCTGTCCTGATTCCCAACCCACAGAATATATGAGCATAATCACTATCGTATGCCTTTAAATTTTGGGATTTACTACACAGCCATAGTAAATTAAACATCTGTTTCTTTTGGGGTTACTTAAATGTGTGTGTGTGTGTGTGTGTGTGTGTGTGTGTGTGTGAGAGACTCTATAGAATACAATATGTACCTGAGGAGTCTAGCTCCTAGTTAAAAACCTATGTATGATTTTCCAGAACTGACCATAAGCAATTACAAAGGCTTTAGCTGGCAGGCATCATGGGAGAAAGCTCCCCTTCCAGCACCAGTTTTGGGGTACAGTCAGTGCATGGCAGCCTCTTGAAAAAGTTGGAGTCAAGGACTTAAGCCACTCAGCAGTTACTGGTCTCCATAGTCATTAGTCACTCAGGCCCATCATGTTCTTCTCGTATTTGCCTTCCCTGCCCATTGTAGATCTCTTTATATCAGGCCTGTTCAGGGTCCAAATTCTTGTCAAGGTGTGTCTGCTGAGGTCTCTGTATGCAAGGAGGAGGGATACTTGAAGACATTTTTTTTCACTGTGATTCAGCGCCTAGCTCTTTTCTACTTCTAGCCCTTCCCCTCACTCTCTCCTGACCTCAGAACTGCTGGATCCTTTGAAGCTCCCTCAACAACCCACCCCCACTTCTGGCTGAGCCACCAACTTCAGACCGTCGAGCCTCGTCTTGCCCAGGCATTTTCTCCCATCACAGTAAGTGATTAAAGACTTCACTCTTGTTTTTGGCTTGTTGGTTTAATCAGCTACTCTGACACATAGCCACTCAGCTTTCTCTATCTCCCTGAGCTCAGCTGAGCTCCTAACAGTACCTTTAAGTAATTACAGTCAGCCTGCAAATAATCTTGTATTGGTCGAAAAATAGCAGGTAATATATAATAATCTTACAACAGTTTAATTCTATTTACCCCATTCCCACCTTTGTGTCATTATATTTTATTTCAGTGTATTCTGTAAACCCCACAAGACATTGTTATTATTTTTATTTTATATAGTCTCTTACTTGCATTTAAATACACACACACATATATATATGTGTGTATACATATTAAAGATGTTTTTAAATGGGCTTCTATAATTACCATTTTTGTGGTCTTCATCCTTTCCCACAGATCTGGTTGTCCATCTGGTCCAATTTCCCTCCAACAACTCAGCATTTCTTATAATGTCGGTCTACCACAGACATAATGTCTCCCATTTCCCCACCTCCTGGAAATGTCTTTATTTTGCCTTCATTTTTGAAGTGTATTTTTGCTAGATAGAGCATTTTGGAGTTTTTATGTTTTCTTTTAAGCATTTAAAAAATCTATTGTCTTCTGGCTTCCATTGCTTGTGATGGGAAGTCAAACATTATTTATGTTGTTAATTCTCCTATATGCAAGGTTTCCATTTTTCTCTGGCTGCTTTTATTTTTATTACTTATTATTTTTATTAACGTTTTATTTATTTTTGAGACAGGGAGAGACAGAGCATGAACAGGGGAGGGTCAGAGAGAGGGAGACACAGAATCTGAAACAGGCTCCAGGCTCTGAGCTGTCAGCACAGAGCCCGACACGGGGCTCGAACTCACGGACCGCAAGATCATGACCTGAGCCGAAGTCGGCCGCTTAACCGACTGAGCCACCCAGGTGCCCCTCTCTGGTTGCTTTTAATATTTGCTTTTTATATTTTATTATCATTAGTTTAACTAACGATAATAGGCAATGCTGCAGTTGTGGTGTTCTTAGTGTTTGTCCTCCTTCTGGTTTGCTGAGTTTCTTGTAATTGTGGCAAGATATTTTTCAACAATTTTCGGAAAATTTCAGTCAATATTTATTTTCTTAAAGTTTATTCATTTGAGAGTACAGGGGTCAGGGAGGGAGGCAGGAGGGGCAGAGAGAGAGGGAGAGTGAGAATCCCAAGCAGGCTCTGCATGGTCAGAGCAGAGCCCGACCGTGGGGCTCTTGCCCACGCAGTAACCATGAGATCATGGTCTGAGCCAAAATCAAGAGTCGGTTGCTCGAACCAGTCTCTTCTCATGGTCCTGGGGCAGCTCTTTCTGTCTTTCTGCCCATGGGTACTGTCCATGTGCTTTAAAAAAAATCATCTTTTTGCACCAAAAAAAAAAAAAAAGAGTCGGATGCTCAACCAACTTAGCCACATAGGTGCCTCTCCATTACTATTTTTTAAAACATTTTTTCTGTGCCTTTCTCTCCCCTGTCTTTCTGAGGCACCAATTACACACATATTAGAATCTGATATTGTTCCACACGTCTCAAGTGCTCTGTTTTTCTTTTATACCCTTTTTTCTTTGTTGCAATTTAGTCTGGTCCTTTACTCTGCTGTTGTTTTCTAGTCTTCTATGAAGTCTATCTAGTAATTCTTCATTTTTATTCTTGTATTTTTTATTTCTAGCTTTTCCATTTGGTTCTTCTCTACAACTTTCATGCCCAGATGAAATTCTCAAATATTTTGTCTGCCTTTTCTACTTGATCCTTTAGCATTTTTATCACAGTTATTTTTTTTAACTACGCTTTTATTTTGGGGTAATGGTAGATTTACCACATATGTAAGAAATAATACAGAGAGAACACATGTACCCTTTACCCAGCTTCCCCTAATGGTAAAATCTTGCAAAACTGTAGTACAGTGTCACAAGGATATTGACCTTGATACAATCAGGATACAGAATATTCTTATGAACACAAGGATCCTTCATGGTGTCCTTTTATTATAGACATCTCCTCCCAACCCAATCCTTGAACCTTGGCAACCACTACCACTAATCTGTTCTCCATTTCTCTTTGTTGTTTCAAAGGGCACCTGGGTGGCTCAGTCGGTTGAGTGTCTGACTCTTGATTTTGGCTCAGGTCATGATCGCAGGGTTGTGGGATCGAGCCCTGCACCAGGCTCCATGCTGAGCGTGGAGTCTGCTTATGTTTCTTTCTCTCTCTCCCTCTGCCCCTCTCCTCCACTTGCTTGCTCTCTAAAAACAAACAAATAAGCAAACAAATAAATAACTTTGTCATTTCAAGAACGTTATATAAATGGAATCATACAATATGTAATCATTTGGGAGTGGCATAATTCTCTTGTGATTCCTCCCAGTTATTGTATTTATCAGTAATTCGATTGTTTTCTTTTCCTGAATAGCATTCTATTGTAGTTGGTTCAAAGTTCCTGCATGATAAATCCACTCTCATCTATTTCTGTGCCCTTTCCTACTGATTGTTTGCTCTCATCATGAATATGGGTTGATTTTGTTGCTTCTGTTGCACCTTGTAATTTTTTTTTTTTTATTATACCCCAGATATTTCATATAAAGAAAAGACTAGGGGCACCTGGGTGACTCAATCGGTTGAGCGACCAACTTTGGCTCAGGTCATGACCTCATGGTTTGTGGGTTTGAGCCCTGCATTAGGCTCTGTGCTGACAGCTCAGAGCCTGGAGCCTGCTTCGGATTCTGTGTCTCCTTTTCTCTCTGCCCCTCCCCACTCACGCTCTGTCTTTCTCTCAAAAATAAATAAACATTAAAAAAAAGAAAAAAGAGTAGACTAAGTCATATTTACCTCAAGAAAAGAGCAAAGCCCTGTTCTGTCAGAATGGTAGAATTAGGGGCTGACCTGTAGTCCAGCTGGATCTGGGCTTTGTCTCAGCTTTATCTGATTCAGCGTACCCCTGGCTTCACATAGTTTGAGATATGAAATTAGGCTCTTCTCATCAGAAGAAACTGGTGCCTAACCATTGCTGAACTTCTGGAGATATCTTTGGTTTTTGTGGCCAGGTTGCTAGCTTTTCTAACTGTAGAATATTTCCCTCTGATTTATAATTCTTCTGGAAGGAGGGTCACCAAGGACATTTCTTTGCTCTGCAGTCCCAGTCCTGGCTTTCTGAGCCTGGGGAAATCTCTCTATTTTGCTATTCTTCCCTATCTTTTGGAAGTTAGCTGCCTTGCTTCTTCCGAAGACCTGCAGACAGATTTCTCTTGGCTCATGTCTCTGCTCCCATTCTTTGATGTATTGTCCTAGAGCACATGGCCAGGTCCTAAAGAGTTGGCACTTGGAGAAAGACTCTGGCTGGAGTTTCCCAGGATTCGAATCTATCAAACCAGCCCACACACATCCATTATACTTTCTCCTTATTTTTGATTTCTCTTTATTTTTTTGATGGGCATTTCTTTTTTGCTGCTTTGTCATAAATAAAAGTCACTCTGTAGAAGAGAAAGTTTTCTCTCTCCTATGAGTTTGTTACTCACTAGAGTTTAATTTGTTTAGATTCCTGACAATCTAATGAGCTTTAAAAAAATTTTTTTAAATTGATTTTGTTTTTATACAGATAATTTTAGGTTATTAGAATGGGAATTATGGTCATTTTTGTGGCTTTCTTCACACTAACCGAAGGAGAGAGGCATTCCCTAATTTTTAAGATGGAAGTTATAAAAAGCCCAGCAAATTTTTGGGTGTCTGAAGGGCTGGTCAGTGCCTGGTTTTGCTTAGGACTGGGTAAATCCTAACTCTGAAGCCAGGAATATTTTTTCTTTAGGGAATAATACATATGTCAGCCTCCTTGCTCTTCCCAAAGATTTTATTTTCATACTTTTGAGAAGATTTGTCTGTTTTTTTAATACTCTGTTAGACATGAATTCTTAGATGCCAAGCATTCTGTCCGAAGGATTTGGGAAGGGGATTAGTAGTGAAGTCACCAGTTCCATATATATATAGATATTTAACAAACCCCCCTTTTCAACTGCACATCTCACTCTTATCCTCCACTGCATCTAATTTTCCAAGGGTTCTGGTGGCCGATTGCGATATCTTCCTTGGATATGTTGATACCATTCATGCATATTTTGGCTGCTGCTTCCTCCACCCTGGTTCATAATGATTATAAAACTTATCTACTTGTTTTATGTATTCTATAAATTTGTTGAAAGCTCTCAGGTATCTAATACTTGAAGATTATATCAGTATATTTGCTAAACAACTGGAGGGTTAGAGCTGAATCCCAAGCAGCCTGATTTCTGTCCCAGGTCACCTCTCATTAACCTTATCACTGTCTTATTTCATTATCCCATTTTTTTTTTTTTTTTTATATCCAGGGTTTACTCAAAGCATTACTTGAAGAATCTTCAAGGTGCCACATTTTAACAATGATTCAGCTGACAGCTACCCCTGCAAGCACGCTGACTGATGAGCCAGTGCACATCCGAGCTACAGGCCTGCGTCCGTCTCAGATAGTGATTTTTCAGGCAACACTGGAAGATGAAAAGGGGAACCTGTTTCATTCTCAAGCCTACTATAAGACC
The DNA here is from genome assembly GCF_018350175.1 of Felis catus. Lineage (NCBI taxonomy): Eukaryota > Metazoa > Chordata > Mammalia > Carnivora > Felidae > Felis > Felis catus. The sequence goes on along the minus strand of NC_058380.1, from coordinate 63,313,700 downwards.
AGTGAAGTTGGTGAGGTAGACCTGGATCATGCTCCTTCACTTGGAGGTGACTATATAGGAGTCCACCCCATGGGTCTCTTCTGGTCTCTGAAACCTGAAAAATTTTTAACTAAATTGATGAAAAGAGATGTGATGACTAGCCCCTTCCTGGTCCAGATAAAACTTTATGATTCAAATTTACCATTAGCCCAGATTGCTGCCACTGATCCAAAAGTCAGCGTGACTTTGGAGAGGTGGTACAGAGCACCTGGTGTCACACGGATCCAAGTTCAAGAAGGCCACCTTCGGGGAGCCCTCTTTCTCCCTCCTGGTGAGTAGAATTAACCTGGTACTGTCATCCTCGTGTTTCCTCTTTTGAATGCCTCGTCCTTCTAGAGGTTTAACTTGGATATGGATAGTACATAGTGTAATCCTTGCCAGCCGTAGAATCAGGGTTAATTCTGGGTCAGAACAAGAATATGGTGATGCCCCATTCCAACTCAAGTTTGATCTCAACAATTCTGGAGCTTTTCTAAGGATACGACTACATGTAGTTTATGAAGTCCCTGCATTATGGGTTTGGATTTATGTGAAATCCTTCTATATTGAAGCCTGACTATCTGAAGACCCCTATCCTGATATCATGGAACTGTATCCCAGCTTCTCTTGGGGGTTTTGTCCTGTCTGAGTTTCAGTTTAGGCATAGGTCATCACATGCAATAAGCTGATGATATTATGGAGTGAAATACTGCAACAAATATAGAGGATGCAAAGAAACTTTATATTCTCTAGTTCCATAAATATTTCATATTTATACAGTATTCCACAAATCTGCAGAAAATACAACATGCTTTTTAATGGCATACAACTTACCAGAATACACATAGTTTCTCACAGTGATCTCCACATATCAGTAAGTGGTTCAAAACATCTACTGGTACATTTATCAGGGTTTATTGTGGGACTGAATGAAGCAAAGTTAGTTTTCCAGAAGTTGCTCATGGCAGGTCCAGGTTTCAGGAGTGTCTGAGGCCCCCTTCTGCAGACACATGATTTGATCTGGGACATAGCCATCGTATTGCCAGGATGTATGCCTCTCTCTCTGCTTTTAAAAACATAATCACAGAGTGCCTGGGTGCCCCAGTCAGTCAAGCATCCCACTTCGGCTCAGTGATCTCACAGTTCATGAATTTGAGTCCCCATTGAGCAGCGTGGAACCCCCTTCAGATCCTCTGTCTCCCTCTCTCTTTGCTCCTCCCCTGCTCGCTCTCTCTCTCTCTCTCTCTCTCTCTCTCTCAAAAATAAACATTAAAAAAATAAAAACATAATCACTTAGTAGAACTGAGATGGATTGAGGAAGCTTGAAGTGGTAGAAATGGTTTCCAACAGCATAGAGTTATAGACGATGTAGAAGGAATAAAAACTTCCCTTTCCAAAGTCATCATGACCCATTTAGTTGTTTGGACAAATTTCAATATGTTTACACCCAGTAATTAGCATATAGGCAAGATTATTGTGTGGGGGGATCAGTGAGTGACACAAACGTCTGTGCCTCTATTATTCCACTTCAATGAAAAATTTAATATTGGTGCAGGCCTCCCACGTTGGGATGATGTGTTGGTTTAGAGGGTGCTATTTGTGAATCCTCTTGGACACCGCACGTGCTCGTGTCCTCCTTGTTCTGTGGGGGCCAAAAGAGAATGAGTCAGGTCTCAAAGTGGTTCTCAACTATGACATTCTTCCAGGATAAGAGGCTCAGTACTCTTTTTTTATAATGGTTTTAGGAGTAGAATTTAGTGATTCATCACTTGCATATAATACCCAGTGCTCATCCCAACAAGTGTCTTCCTTAGTGCCCCTTACCCATTTAGTCCATGCCCCCACCCAACACCCCTCCAGCGACCCTCAGTTTGTTCTCTGTATTTAAGAGTCTCTTATGGTTTGTCTCCCTCTCTGTTTTTATTTTGTCTTTCCTTCCCTTCCCCTATGTTTGTGTGTTTTATTTCTTAAATTCCGCATTTGAGTGAAAGCATGTCTTTTTCTGACTGATTTATTTCACGTAGCGTAATACACTCTAGTTCCGTCCACATTGTTGCAAATGGCAAGATTTCATTCTTTTTTATCGCCAAGTAATATTCCATTGTATATGTATATCACATCTTCTTTATCCATTCATCATTCGAGGGACGTTTGGGCTTTTTCCATACTTTGGCTATTGTCGATAGTGCTGCTATAAACATTGGGTGCATGTGCCCCTTCGAATCAACATTTTTGTATCCTTTGGATAAATACCTAATAGTGCAGTTGCTGGGTTGAAGGTAGTTCTATTTTTAATTAACAAAAAAAAATTTTTAATGGTTATTTATTTTTGAGGGGTGGGGGGAAGGGCAGAGAGAGAAAGGGAGATACAGAATCCAAAGCAGGCTCCAGGCTCTGAGCTGTCAGCACAGAGCCTGACGCGGGGCTCAAACTCACGGACTGTGAGATCATAACCTGAGCCGAAGTCGGACGCTTAACCAACTTGAGCTACCCAGGCGCCCTAACAAGTGGTATATTTTAAGGCCAAGATAGATTTAGTATCATTTTATTTCTTCTCTCAACATAAGGAAACACAGCAATGTTTTCTTTTGAAAATTCCCAATATTCCTTTAAATCAAGTCACTTGTTTCTTTTTTTAAAATATTTTTTATTTTTTATTTTTTTTTTTTTTCAACGTTTATTTATTTTTGGGACAGAGAGAGACAGAGCATGAACGGGGGAGGGGCAGAGAGATAGGGAGACACAGAATCGGAAACAGGCTCCAGGCTCTGAGCCATCAGCCCAGAGACCGACGCGGGGCTCGAACTCACGGACCGCGAGATTGTGACCTGGCTGAAGTCGGACGCCCAACCGACTGCGCCACCCAGGCGCCCCTAAAATATTTTTTATTTTTAAGTAGTCTCTACACCCACCATGGGGTTTGAACTCACAACCCCAAGATCAAGAGTCACACACTCTATCAACTGAGCCATCCAGGCATCCCCAAGTCACTCTTTTTAAAGGTAGATGGGACCAGTCTTCCGTAGCTAAAATCACTTACACAAGAATAGAATGCCCCTAGTAGTGCGTCATAAATTTTTTTTTCAGTGTGTGAACCTTGCTTTATTTCGGAAACAAGTTGCCTACACAGAGAGTGAGTATAGAATGATACTCTGAGCACCTCTACTTTTTGCCATGTGTTAAGCTGCAGTGAATAAACAGTGTTACTGCATGAAAGCCCTCATCATTTACATCTGCTTGGGTGTAGTCAGACTAATGTAACAGAGCAGTGTTAAGTCAGGATTATAGCTAATAATCATTTCAATTCACTTTTTGGAGTCATATACTTTTGAAGCCTTTTTTTTTTTTTTTTTTTTTTTGAGTCATATATACTTTGAGAACCCAATTAAATCCATAGAGGCTTTCATTAGTTAACATGCACATATAAACATATATTTTGTGTGTAATCTCAGGACCTTCACTGGTGTCCTAAAGCCTAATTGTGTACCTCTTCATAGATTAAAAAGCCCTTGCCTAATTTCAATGGCTTTCTTTACTCAGTACTATAGAAATGAGCCACTACGAGTCCCCAGTAGTCCTTGGCTACAGAGATGAAGCATGTCAGTGATCAGGTTTCCCAATCAAGCTTCCTGATATTGTGTTCCATTAGTGTATTCAATCAGCTTTAATTCTGTCCCAGATAGGAGCCTGAAAATTTAGGGATTCCACTGAAAATTTATATGTCGTTTCCACGATTTGTGATGCATTTCTTTGTGTTGTCTTATTTTTCTTCCTTTTTCCTTCCCTTCCCTTCATATCCAGTTCTGTTTTGTTTTGTTCTTTTTCAGGAGAGGGCCGTTTCCCAGGGGTAATTGACTTGTTTGCTGATATTGGTGGGCTGATTGAATACCGAGCCAGTCTCCTGGCCAGTCATGGCTTTGCTGCGTTGGCCTTGGCCTACTGTGACTATGAAGATCTGCCTTTACACCCAGAAAAAATAGAGTTAGAATATTTTGAAGAAGCTGTCAACTTCCTCCTGAGACATCCGAAGGTAATTTTTGCCTTTTCTTTCAGTTCCTGTTTTTAAATAACTATAACACTCTGTGACCCTTTAACTTCCAAGTATGATTCTATATACATACCCATATTATTCACATGATTTCTTTCACACCCAATGTCTTCTGCTCAGAAAGACAAAATGGGAAGTTAGCCTGTGTCCATGATGGAATCAAAATGCAATGGCTTTAGATTCAGACAGAAATGGGTTGCCTTCTGGCTCCATCCCATCTGGTTGTGGGAATCTGGACGAGCTACTAACATGCTCTAATTCTCAGTTTCTTCATCTATTAAATACTATGGCAGTGGTGCTATTTTGTAAGGCTCTTGTGAGAATTATTTAAGGGGATAATACAAGCAAAGTGCTCACTAGAGTCACTGGCAATACTACACCCTCAGTAAATGTAATTATTATTATCATCACCTCTCTGATAATTATTTAATCACCAGACTTCACCAGAAAGATAGTCTGTCTTTCTTGAGGAGTGAGTCTGCATTTTTAGCTATTTGAGAGGCCTTAAAAATAATACTATAGTTCTTTCTAGTCTATACCTTCTTTACATTTTAAAATGTGATTTGCTGCTACTGTAGGGTTGCTGCATGTTAGCCCTTGCTAATTGCTAATGTTTTTATCTTTTTTTTAATGTTTATTTATTTTTGAGAGAGACACGGAGTACGAGGGGGAGGGGCAGAGAGAGAGGGAGACACAAAATTCAAAGCAGGCTCTAGGCTCCAAGCTGCCAGCACAAGAGCCCAACGTGGGGCTCAAACTCAGATCGTGAGATCATGACCTGAGCCGAAGTCAGCTGCTTAACTGACTGAGCCACCCAGGTGGCCCAGCTAATATTTTTTTCTTAAAAAGAATTGATCTAAGTAAAATTAAGTCTCTGTACCACATCCTATTTCATATCAGGATCACCAAAATATGATTAGAATTGTAGTAATTAGATGGGCAATGATCACTGACAATCTATTGATGCTTTGAATTTTTACTTTTTATTTTATCTTTAATTATTTTTAATGTTTATTTATTTTTGAGAGAGAGAGAGAGACAGAGCATGAGCATGACCATGAGCATGAGCATGAGCAGGGGAAGGGCAGAGAGAGGAGGAGACACAGAGCCTGAAGCAGGCTCCAGGTTCCGAGCTGTCAGCACAGAGCCCGACGTGGGGCTTGAACTCACAAACTGTTAGATCATGACCTGAGCTCAAGTTGGATACTTAACCAACTCAGCCACCCAGGTGCCCCAATGCATTGAATTTTTAAAAAACTATTTTTGATGCATATAATGGAGTTGTCCTTGAGCTATCAAATAGGCAATGTGACTGTGCTGAGTTTCTGCTTAACTTAGTTGAGAGATGAAGAGGCTGTGTGATTTGGTTTTTCACTTTCTTAGCCTGATTCCTCTTATACTTGCTGCATGACTTCTTTATCAGTAATCTTACCAATGTCATTTAGATAGTCAATGACTAAATGAGACCTGGAAACCAGATTTCTTTCCTAGGCTGTTGGTACTTGCACTAAACCTGCTTCATGCTCTCTTCTGTGGGAGGATAGACCACAGATCTTTCAATTCCTTGTAGGTCTTATTTCTCCATCTGTTGATTTTAAGCATCCTAAAATCCCTGATCCCAAATTTGGTGGCAGAAATTGTAACGAGAGTTAGTGTTCTGCCAAAAGGCTGCAGATAGCTGTGTCATTTTGTTATACCATGTTGTTCATGCATGTTATACTTCCTTTTACTTTGTCTTCCCTGGCCAGATCTTTTCTGGGTTCTCAGCTCTCATTGCAGTGATGTGACTCTATATCTTTTATATTAAGACCTAGAACTTCAGAGCTTGAGAGCTCTTTTCAATTCAAAAGGAGATGATTCACGTCACCCCACTTAATATGCAGGGTAGGATCTTAGGTAGAATGTACTGGCCTTACAAGAGAGCCTGAAAACATACATAGAAAAGGGGACTAAGTTCAGATCCATCAGAACTTATCCCTTGGGACGGGATTCACGCCCCTCAAAATAAGAAGAGAATGGCTCCTGTTAGTGAGCCTATACACAGCATAGAATACCATTCCTTCTTGTTTGTTCCCATTTTTTAAAATTAATTCATTTATCTTGAGAGAAAGAGAACAGGGTAGGGGCAGAGAGAGAGGGAAAGAGAGAGAATCCCAAGCAGGCTCTGCACTGTCAGCATGGAGCCTGATGTGTGGCTCAATGTGGGGCTTGATCCCTCGAACTGTGAGATCATGACCTGAGCTGAAATCAAGAGTCAGTCACTTAACTGACTGAGCCACTTGGGTGCCCCAACTCAAATTTTTTAAATATAAAAACCCAATTCATAGCCTATTTCCTTTGAGAATCTTTCTCTGATCCTGCCTTTATTCCCTGATAATCTGGGTTGGCAGTCTTGCCTATGCATTCTTATATTGCAGAATTTGTAAGTTACTCTAATTGTCTGTTTTTGCCCTCCTGTCTCTCCACCTGGTAGGTAGTGAGTTCCTTGATGGTAAGAGATTATTTGTGCCTTTTTCCCCTCAGTGTCCCCCAGTGGTTAGTACAGGGTGGACGATCTAAAAATGCCTGCTTGGTGACTGACCAGGGAAGAGGAAGCTGAGCCAAGCCTCCTTCATGAAACCTTTCTCCAAAGGAGAAACCTTCTATGGAAACCACAGCAGATGTAGAATCCTCTGTTCGTGTTTCAATGCCCTATTTTACTAATTTTACCTTTCTTCCTCAGTCTTTTCCTACAGAGTGCCTTTCCTATGACCTTTAGAGACCCAGTATTGATACAACAAAGTTTACCAATCAGCTATACCTTGACTCATACTATTCACAATAGTTATGTGCCCTTTTCTTATTTTCCCGACTACATTGGTATTTCTTTAGGGCATTTTAAACTCAGCACCTAACATCATGCTGAATTCATAGTATTTAATTTGGAAAGCCTGACATATTCTTGAAGGAGTATTTCCTTTGAACATACATTACATATTTCAGAACTCTAGAACTGGGCATGTAGGTGGGATTAGTCCTTGCTTGATTCCGATTGGCCATTCAAGTTCTTTGGTTGTTTGAGATGCTAGGGTTTTGCTAAATGGTGGATAAAATCAATGTCTCATTTTCATTATTTTTAGGTCCTTGGCCCAGGCATTGGGATAGTTTCCATAAGCAAAGGAGCAGAGATTGGACTCTCCATGGCTATTCATCTAAAACAGGTCACAGCCACCGTGCTTATTAATGGACCCAACTTTGTATTTAGCACTCCACAGGTATATCGTGGTCAAATTAGTCAGCCCTTGTCCTTCTCTCCACAGTTAGTATCTATCAATGCCTTAGGGTTAGCACAGTTCCAGTATTGTTTTGAGGAAGCTAGAAGTAAAGCCAGTGAGACCTTTTTTTTCCCCATTGAAAAGGCCCAGGGACATTTCCTCTTCATTGTGGGAGAAGATGATAAGAGTATCAACAGCAAAGCATATGCTGAGCAAGCCACAGAACAGTTGAGGAGAAATGGGAAGGACAATTGGACCCTGCTATCTTACCCTGGGGCAGGCCACATGTTAGAGCCTCCCTATTCCCCACTGTGCTGTGCCTCAAAGCTCTCCAAACTCCACCTGTTCATGCAGTGGGGAGGAGAGGTGACCCTGCATGCAGCTGCACAGGAGCATTCTTGGAAGGAGATCCAGAAGTTTCTCAGGAAGCATCTCATTCCAGTTGTGACCAGTCAACTCTGAGAAAATGTTCCTGAGAAATAGAGAAGCAATATCAGACCTTCACTTGATTTTCATGGAACAATGTCTTTGACCTCTTATTGCGGGAGGTTATAATAAGAGAAAGCAAGAGGATGGCAATGGTCATGTCTTGACTTGGAAAGGAAAAAATGGTTCCCACTTAATCCAGCATCATACACAGAGGATTTTCTATTTCGAAAAATAAATTTAGGGCTCTACCTGCCCTAAACTTTTCCAGTTTATAATTATAATAGCAATTCTCTGGAGGAAGAAAGTTACCAAAATGAACTACAGAATCCCCTGGTTTATAAAACAGACGTGTGTAGAATCAGGTGCTCATATTTGCTGATTTCTTAAAACTCAAATTAAATATGTTTATATTTCTCATTGAAAATATGCTCATGGCTCATGGTTACATCATTGTCACCGAAAAACTAGAGCATTATTTTAAGGCAATATGGAAGCTGATACGGAGGTAACATGATTGAGTCGGTCGACAATAAATTCAACAAATGCTAATAAAATGAAATAATTTTTGTGTCTAAACATACAGCATTTTAAGAAAGAAACAATCTGAGATTCACAGAATTGCATTTTAGGAAAGGAGCCATGAGGGTGTGGATTGTGTACCATAGGGGCTGGCAAACTGTTTCTATGAAGTACTAGATAGCAAATATTTTTGGCTTTGTGGGCCATACATAAAGTCTCTGTCGTTATTACTGGGTTCTTCCACTGAAGCACAAGGGCAGCACAGGCTGTAATGAATGACTGTGGCTCTGTTCCAATTAGATTTTCTTTATGGACACTGACATTTGCATTTCATATAATTTTAACATGTCACACAATAGTAATTTTCTTTTCATTTTTTTCCGAGTATCTAAACGGTAAGAGCCATTCTTAGCTTCTGGGCAGCAGAAAAACAGGCTGTAGGCTGGATTTGGCTCACAGGGCACAGTTTGATGACCCTGGGTTTAGAACAATCCAGATTACTTTGTCCAAGTACACATTCTCTAAGGGGCAAGTCACCATCCAAATATTCCTGAGCTACTGAATTGCAATGGATGGATGTGAAAGGTGATTAGTAGATAATCAAGTGAAGATAAACCAGCAAAAACATATTTAAATGATTTTGTAGGTGTGATGGGGGAGCCAGTGAGGAATTAGAATAGAAGTCACATGGGGACACTTCATTGTACCTGCCTAAACTCTTTTTCTTTTATTTGATGTCTGATATTCCCTATGTTGGTCATAAAATTATTCCATTCAGTATGACTGAGGCTACTAGCCTCTCCTTTCTCATTCAGATAAGTTTTCACATCTCCCAGACCTAGTCAATTAGAATACATCACTCCTTTGGCTATAATAATCGTGTAATTGCAATGGCTATTATCTCCTGTGCTATATGCTAACAACTATATATGTTAGATGTTATATGCATTAGTTGTATATGCCATACGCTACATAATAGTTATCATAGTGGGTTTAATGGGTATAATTATTATTATTTTTATTTTTTGAGAGAGAGAGGGCACAGATGAGCGAGGGGCAGAGAGAGAGAGAAGTGGGGCTCACTCAAAGTGAGGCTTGAGCTCACCTTAAGCAGGACTAGACCTCACAAACTAAGATAATCACCTGAGCTGAAGTCAGATGTTTAATCGACTGAGCCACTCAGGTGCCCTATGGGTATAATTATTTTGTTTCCTGTTTTGGATTTTAAGAAGAATGACTATGTTTATGAGGTATGCTGTTAGTGTTTGGTCTGATATATATCCCTTGATTTCTAGCTTATGGGTTTTCTTTTTTTTTTTTTTTTTTTTTTAATATTTTGTTTTTTAACTAATCTCTCCCCCCAACATGGGGCTCAAACTCACAACCCTGAGCTGAAGAGTCGCATGCTCTCCCAACTGAGCCAACTAGGTGTGCCCTGTATTTTATGGCTTTTCAAAACCAAGAAGGTTCTGTGTTTTTTTTCCACATAGTTTTTCAGTATCACTGCTACGAAGATTGGCATGAATGCAGATCAAATAACATTCTTGACCAGCTTCTCTAACCTTTTAGTAATGTAACTAGTCTGATCTCCAGGCATTGGCCTTTTATGTACATCGATGTACCTGTCCTTTTGGCATGGTCCAGGCCAGCTGGCCAACCCACTCTCACTCTCTGCATTTGCTCCACTTGGCTTTTATTGCCCTTGCAAATTCTCTGAGTGTAAGTCGTGTCTTCTGTCAGGTCCCTGGTAGATGCATATACCCCATATCCTATGCTAAAGGGTCAGCTTACACTACACCATGATGATCCCAGGGCCGACCTGCTGGCCATCAGCTCTTAGCTGCCTTCCGTGCCCAGCACTGTGAGAATGTGGGAGCTTCTGAAACTCACAAATGAGAAGTGGAGAGACACTCGCAGGAAGGTTTTGCTCTTTCTTTGGCTCTTCATTCCTTATGAAGGCTCCCGTGGCACATAAAGACTTATATTAAATACCTTTGCATGCTTTTCTCCTCTGAATCTGTCTTAAGTCAGTTATGTTCTCAGGCCTGGTCAATATACCCTAAGAGGGTGTGCATAATGAGAGGGGAAGAGAGATTGATTGATTTTAAGAAAGTGGCTCCTGTGATTGTGGGAACTCAAATCTGCAGGGTAGGCCAGCAGGCTTGGACACCCAGGGAAGAGCTGGTGTTGCATTCGTGAGTCTGAAGGCAGACTGGAGCTAGATATCCTTCCTCCCGAGAGGACCTCAGCTGTTTCTGCATGGTGCATGCCTGCTATTAGTAACTGTGGATGCCTCTTTTCTACATAGTCATCACCTTACCATCCGGCGTCCCCAGTCTTCTTTGGCCACATCCCTTAGGGGCCCATGGTTTTCTGATGTTTTCTGCTCTGAGCAGCAGAGTGGAGAAGACCTGGGTCTATGCCGTCTAACCTGCTCCTCTCTTTATTACCTGGGTGCTGAAGCATCATGACCTGCTCACCTTTTCTTGCACTTCTCTTAGAATCTTTATGAAAATGGGGACCTTGGATGGCTCAGTTAAGTGATCAACTCTTGATTTTGGCTCAGGTCATGATCTCATGGGTCATGAGATTGAGTCCTGCACTGTGTGGACCCTGCCTAAGATTCTATCTCTCCCTCTCCCTCTGTCCCTCCCCTGCTTGCATGTATGTGCTCTCTCAAACAAACAAACAAACAAACAAACAAAAAGAATCTTCATAAAAGTGATACTAATATCTGCTGCCTTCCTCACCCACCTCACATCCCATCCTGGGATCTGCTCCTGGGAATTAGTCACTCGACTGGGAACCTTGCTACCCTGCCTAGGTACTTCTCATCCAGTGTGATGGCTGTGTGCCAAGACACCGTTGTCTTCTCTCAGAACTTTCAGCCTGTCCGTGACTTCCAAGAGCAGCCCTTTCTCCTCGAGGCTTGTATTTCACTTGTAATACATGTATGTATCACTCCCGTTTAAAAAGCTGAAGCACAAGGGACGTTAAGCAATCTGCCTGAGGTCAGTCACACTGCTAAAGAGTCAGGGTTCCAATCTAGGTCTCTGGTTCCAGAGACAGGTGGTCTTCCAGCCGCACCTCACAGGCTGCCAAAGATGCAAAAGTGAAAAGACATGGTACCCTCCCTCAAGCAGGTGGCAACCTGGAAGCATAGGCCATGATCTGTAAACTTGATGACTTGTACACTTTGACAAGAGACATTGACTCATGAGACTAACCATAGGGCGGACTTCAGGGATTCTGGCCCTGGGGAGGCATTTTTGCACTGGGAGGGCTTCTGCGGTCCCTTGGAAGAGTGGTTTGCACACCGGAATATGCCTTGGCGATTCCCTGCCAAAGATACAGATCCTGGAGCCTTATTCTGGTCAGAGCCTCCAGGTGCAGGGCCCAGAAACCTTTACCTAACAGGCCCCCGGTGAGCGTTAAGCCCACACTCTGGGCTCTGACGCTGGGTAACTGGGAGTTACCCTGTTAGACACTATCAAAAAGGCAGTTGCCTAAGACACCAATGACTTAGAGGAGGAAATAGAAAAGGATTTGGAGTGAAGGAGACCAGAGCCAGGGATTGAGAGGAGGAGTCAGGGAGAGGCTTAGAAACCAGAGCTGTGTGATGAAACACAAGAACCAGTGGGACTGAAAGGTGCAGCAGCTCCACTAAGCCTCTGTCCTGACCCCGCGGCGGCACCGGCTGGTAGTCCCCTCACAGGGGACCTATAGAAGGAAGGAGCAGCTGATAGTTTTGTGACACAACTTCACCTTGGAAGCGTGGGCTGGGGTGTTCGAAAGAGAACACATCAGCAAGCAGAAGGGCTTCCTGTTGGCTCAGCAAGCCGTCCTGCTCCAGGCCGCTTCCTGCAGAGGAATTCAGGGTGAGTGAGTGTGCAGCAGTCGGGGGATGTGGGCATGCCGCAGACAAGGTCCTTTCTGTATTTTAGCTGCTTGCTACCTGGGAAGGCGGTTTCCTTTGGCTGCCTTCCTCTCGTCTGGATGGGCAGCACAGCTCTCTGAGGAACCTGCAGTTAATGTCCCGGGGTGGCCGGTTGCTTGGAAAGGCAGATATGTCAGATGCATCCACCCAACAAGAGACTGTTTGAGACTATTTTGGGGGCAAACTGCACACTTGGCTGTAAAAGTCAGGATCCTGCTAATGTGAACTTAGAGACTTTCTTTCTTTCTCTCTTTCTTTTTCTTTCTTTTTTTTTCTTTCTTTCTTTCTGAGGGAGTTGGGGAGGGTGAGGGGCAGAGGGAGAGAGGGAGGGAGGGAGAGAATCCAGAGCAGGCTCCATGCTGACAGCACCCTCGTGGGGCTCCATCTCACCAACCGGGAGGTCACCACTGGAGCCGAAATCAAGAGTCGGACGCTTGACCAACTGAGCCACCCAGGTGCTCCAGGGAGAGACTGTTTCTTGATGGGAGAAATCTTCCTCTGGGATTTCTTGCTTGGAAGGAGGGGGAGGAAGTGCCTGTGATGAAGAGCAAAAAGCCCCTAGAGGGAATGACATTCTGTTTCTTGACTGGTAATTTTAACTTCTGTGAGTGACCTTTTGCTCTCCTTTTTTCCTGCCTCCTGCGCGGTAGTGTCCGGCCAGTTCCTAACTGCCTTTTCTCCTGATGGGTCAAAGTCTCCCTGGGGTGTAGCCTTGATACCCTTCACCCTGGGAGTCTGGATGCCTGGAACTTATGCCACAGTATGGCTGTCAGCTCTCAGCTCCTATCGGGTTGCTTCCAGATTGCCCAAGTCTCTCTCTGCAACCACCACAGGGCTGATCCTGTGTGACGCAGCTGGTTTCTTGCCCTCCGGCTGCTTTGTGGCTTTGGCTTCCTGGATTCTCTGCAACGCGCAGGGTGTAGCCTTCGGCTGCAGAGAAGTGAGAAGCCTGGAGATTTTATTCCGTTGCATTTTGAAGAGTCTCACCTCTTCAGAAGTAACCTATGAAAATTCAGTTGGGTTTCTGTTCTTCATACTCTCTCGGAGAAATTTTTATTCTTTTTTTTTTTTTTAAACTGTTCCATCTATCTTTTATTCTTCCTTTTAATTCCTCAAACACTTACTGAGCAATCACTATGTGCCAGGAACTATTCTAGAAACTGAATAATAGAGTGTTGGACAAGGAATAATTCTTGCCCTTGAAGAATAATTTATAATCTAGTGTTAATAGACTATTCTAGGGTGATGGAAATATTCTATATCTGCATTGTCCAATGCAGTAACCACTAGTTATATGTGGGCTTTTGAGCAATTAAAATGGTTACTGTAACTGAGGGATTAAAATTTTAATTCATTTTTAATAAATTGAAATTTAATTAGCTATATGTGGCTAGAGGCTACTATCTCGGATAGAACAAAAAGGGTGAGAGATAAAGAAGCAGATTTTTACAATATCATATACTAAGTTTTATAACAAGATGGTTGGTTGGTTGGACTGGTAATAGGTTGGGGTTAGTTGTAAAAGGCTTTCATTGCATCAGATTATAAAGGGCACCAAAAACAAAGGGAACTTCAAATCCAAGACTGACAGATTCAGCTGGTAAAGAAATAATAAGCCCTTGTTAGATTCCAGACAGCTTATTACTTACATAGATAGTGGAGGCAAGAGAAACTGAAAGTGCCAGCTGTCCGAGTCCTTGTCTTACACCCTGAAATAATGGCATTGAAACAAAAGGGGCCTCATGACTTCAACAGAGTTGTGAGGTGCCTTGTTGCAGAGAAACCAACTCCAGACTGCAGCAAATGGTCACAGAGCCTGTGGCTCTGCCCTTGAAGGGGGGTGTGGGTGTGAGCCAGAAAGTCCTGTGCCTCTCTGGAACCAGGTGGATGGGAAAACTGTCTCGAGGCAGTCTCCTGTAAGATAGGGAGAGACAGATAAGAGCTGCAAACCTCCACTTATAAAATAAATCAATCATCGGGAATATATAGCCAATAATATTGTAATAACTTTGTCTGATGACAGGTGGTAACCCTTTCGGGGTGACCATTTGGTAATGTGGTTAGTTTGTTGACCATTTGGTTAGCTTGTTGAATGTTGTATACCTGAAACTAATGTAATATCACATTTCAATTATATTTTAAGATAAGAAAAACAAGTGAGAAAACAATCTTGTGAAGCCTCCTTTAAAGATCATCTACCTTGCTATGTTCCTGGCAGAGTCACAAGGCATTCCATCCAGATTTAGGCAGAGTGGTACAAGTTTTGCCAGTGAATGCCTGGAAGCTCTCCAGGGTGTGGTCATGAAGCCATTCCCTGCTAAAGGTCTCAATGCTGGGCCAGAGGATTTAGAGTTCACCTTTATTTTTTATTTTTTAATTTTTTTAGTATGAAATTTGTTGTCAAAATGGTTTCCATACAACACCCAGTGCTCATCCCAACAGGTGCCCTCAATAACCATCACCCACCTTCCCCTCCCTCCCACCCCCATCAACCCTCAGTTTATTCTCAGTTTTTAAGAGTCTCTTATGGTTTGGCTCCCTCCCTCTCTAACTTTTCTTTTTTTCCTTCCCCTCCTCCATGGGATTCTGTTAAGTTTCTCAGGATCCACATAAGAGTGAAACCATATGGTATCTGTCTTTCTCTGTATGACTTATTTCACTTAGCATCACACTCTCCGGTTCCATCCATGTTGCTACAAAAGACCATATTTCATTCTTTCTCATTGCCACGTAGTATTCCATTGTGTATATAAACCACAATTTCTTTATCCATTTAACAGTTGATGGACATTTAGGCTCTTTCCATAATTTGGCTATTGTTGAGAGTGCTGCTATAAACATTGGGGTACAAGTGCCCCTAGGCATCAGTACTCCTGTATCCCTTGGGTAAATTCCTAGCAGTGCTATTGCTGGGTCATAGGGTAGGTCTATTTTTAATTTTTTGAGGAACCTCCACACTGTTTTCCAGAGCGGCTTGCACCAGTTTGCATTCCCACCAACAGTGCAAGAGGGTTCCCGTTTCTCCACATCCTCTCCAGCATCTATAGTCTCCTGATTTGCTCATTTTAGCCACTCTGACTGGCGTGAGGTGATATCTGAGTGTGGTTTTGATTTGTATTTCCCTGATGAGGAGTGACATGGAATGTCTTTTCATGTGCCTGTTGGCTACCTGGATGTCTTCTTTAGAGAAGTGTCTATTTATGTCTTCTGCCCATTTCTTCACTGGATTATTTGTTTTTCGGGTGTGGAGTTTGGTGAGCTCTTTATAGATTTTGGATACTAGCCCTTTTTTCTGATATGTCATTTGCAAATATCTTTTCCCATTCCGTCGGTTGCCTTTTAGTTTTGTTGATTGTTTCCTTTGCAGTGCAAAAGCTTTTTGTCTCCACGATGTCCCAATAGTTCATTTTTGCTTTTAATTCCCTTGCCTTTGGAGATGTGTCAAGTAAGAAATTGCTGTGGCTGAGGTCAGAGAGGGTTTTTCTTGCTTTCTCCTCTAGGGTTTTGGTGGTTTCCTGTCTCACATTCAGGTCCTTTATCCATTTGGAGTTTATTTTTGTGAATGGTGTAAAAAAGTGGTCGAGTTTCATTCTTCTGCATGTTGCTGTCCAGTTCTCCCAGCACCATTTGTTAAAGAGGCTGTCTTTTTTCCATTGGATGTTCTTTCCTGCTTTGTCAAAGATGAGTTGGCCATACGTTTGTGGGTCTAGTTCTGGGGTTTCTATTCTATTCCATTGGTCTATGTGTCTGTTTTTGTGCCAATACCATGCTGTCTTGATGATGACAGCTTTGTAGTAGAGGCTAAAGTCTGGGATTGTGATGCCTCCTGCTTTGGTCTTCTTCAAAATTCCTTTGGTGGATAGGTATTTAATCCTATCTGGAGTCTTTTGTGGTTCCATACAAATTCAGGGTCTTTTGTGGTTCCACACAAATTTTAGGATTGCTTGTTCTAGCTTCAAGAAGAATGCTGGTGCAATTTTGATTGGGATTGCATTGAATGTGTAGATAGCTTTGGGTAGTATTGACATTTTAACAGTATTTATTCTTCCAATCCATGAGCACGGAATGTTTTCCCATTTCTTTCTATCGTCTTCAATGTCCTTCATAAGCTTTCTATAGTTTTCAGCATACAGATCTTTTACATCTTTGGTTAGGTTTATTCCTAGGTATTTTATGATTCTTGGTGCAGTTGTGAATGGGATCAGTTTCTTTGTCTTTCTGTTGCTTCATTATTAGTGTATAAGAATGCAACTGATTTCTGTACATTGATTTTGTATCCTGCGACTTTGCTGAATTCATGTATCAGTTCTAGCAGACTTTTGGTGGAGTCTATTGGGTTTTCCATGTAGAATATCATGTCATCTGCAAAAAGTGAAAGCTTGACTTCATCTTTGCCAATTTTGATGCTTTTGATTTCCTTTTGTTGTCTGATTACTGATGCTAGAACTTTCAACACTATGTTAAACAACAGTGGTGAGAGTGGACATCCCTGTCACATTCCTGATCTCAGGGGGAAAGCTCTCAATTTTTCCCCATTGAGGATGATATTAGCTGTGGGCTTTTCATAAATGGCTTTTATGATGTTTAAGTATGTTCCTTCTATCCCGACTTTGAGGGTTTTTATTAAGAAAGGATGCTGAATTTTGTCAAATGCTTTTTCTGAATCAATTGACAGGATCATATGGTTCTTTTCTTTTCTTTTCTTTTCTTTTCTTTTCTTTTCTTTTCTTTTATTAATGTGATGTATCACATTGATTGATTTGCAAATGTTGAACCAGCCCTGCAGCCCAGGAATGGATTCCACTTGATCATGGTGAATACTTCTTTTTATATGCTGTTGAATTCGATTTGCTAGTATCTTACTGAGAATTTTTGCATCCATATTTATTAGGGATATTGGCCTGTAGTTCTCTTTTTTTGTGGGGTCTCTGTCTTGTTTAGGAATCAAAGTAATGCTGGCTTCATAGAATGAGTCTGGAAGTTTTCCTTCCCTTTCTATTTTTTGGGACGGCTTGAGGATAGGTATTATCTCTGCTTTAAATGTCTGGTAAAATTCCCCAGGGAAGCCATCTGGTCCTGGACTCTTATTTGTTGGGAGATTTTTGATAACTGATTCAATTTCTTCACTGGTTATGTATCTGTTCCAGTTTTCTATTTCTTCCTGTTTGAGTTTTGCAAGCATGTGGGGGCTTAGGAATTTGTCCATTTCTTCCAGGTTGTCCAGTTTGTGGGCATAAAATTTTTTATAGTATTCCCTGAAAATTGCTTCTATTTCTGAGGGATTGGTTGTAATAATTCCATTTTAATTCATGATTTTATATATTTGAGTCCTCTCCCTTTTCTTTTTGAGAAGCCTAGCTAGAGGTTTATCAACTTTGTTTATTTTTTCAAAAAACCAACTCTTGGTTTCATTGATCTGCTCTACAGTCTTTTTAGATTCTATATTGTTTATCTCTCCTCTGATCTTTATTATTTCTCTTTTTCTGCTGGGTTTGGGGCATCTTTGCTGTTCTGCTTCTATTTCCTTTAGGTGTGCTGTTAGATTTTGTATTTGGGATTTTTCTTGTTTCTTGAGATAGGCCTGGATTGCAATGTATTTTCCTCTCAGGACTGCCTTCGCTGCATCCCAAAGCGTTTGGATTGTTGTATTTTCATTTTCGTTTGTTTCCATATATTTTTTAATTTCTTCTCTAATTGCCTGGTTGACCCACTCATTCTTTAGTAGGGTGTTCTTTAACCTCCATGCTTTTGGACGTTTTCCAGACTTTTTTCTGTGGTTGATTTCAAGCTTCATAGCATTGTGGTCTGAAAGTGTGCATGGTATGATCTCAATTCTTTTATACTTATGAAGGGCTGTTTTGTGATCCAAGATGTGATCTATCTTGGAGAATGTTCCATGTGCACTCGAGAAGAAAGTATATTCTGTTGCTTTGGGATGCAGAGTTCTAAATATATCTGTCAAGTCCATCTGATCCAATGTATCATTCAGGGCCCTTGTTTCTTTATTGATCCTGTGTCTAGATGATCTATCCATTGTTGTAAGTGGAGTATTAAAGTCCCCTGCAATTACCACATTCTTATCAATAAGGTTGCTTATGTTTGTGATTGTTTTATATATTTTGGGGCTTCCATATTTGGTGCATAGACATTTATAATTGTTAGCTCTTCCTGATGGATAGACCCTGTAATTATTATATAATGCCCTTCTTCATCTCTTGTTACAGCCTTTAATTTAAAGTCTAGTTTGTCTGATATAAGTATGGCTGCTCCAGCTTTGTTTTGACTTCCAGTAGCATGATAGATAGTTCTCCATTCCCTCACTTTCAATCTGAAGGTTTCCTCAGATCTAAAATGAGTCTCTTGTAGACAGCAAATAGATAGGTCTTGTTTTTTTTATCCATTCTGATACCCTGTGTCTTTTGGTTGGAGCATTTAGTCCATTTACATTCAGTGTTATTATTGAAAGATATGGGTTTAGAGTCATTGTGATGTCTGTAGGTTTCATGCTTGTAGTGATGTCTCTGGTACTTTGTGGTCCTTGCAACATTTCACTCACAGAGTCCCCCTTAGGATCTCTTGTAGGGCTGGTTTAGTGGTGATGAATTCCTTCAGGTTTTGTTTGTTTGGGAAAACCTTTATCTCTCCTATTCTGAATGATAGACTTGCTGGATAAAGGATTCTTGGCTACATATTTTTTCTGTTCATCACATTGAAGATTTCCTGTTGTTCCTTTCTGGCCTGCCAAGTTTCAGTAGATAGGTCTGCCACTACTCTTATGGGTCTACCTTTGTAAGTTAGAGCCTGTATATCCTTAGATGCTTTCAGAATTCTCTCTTTATCCTTGTATTTTGCCAGTTACACTATGATATGTCATGCAGAAGATCGATTCAAGTTACGTCTGAAGGTAGTTCTCTGTGCCTCTTGTATATCAATGTCTGTTTCCTTCCCCAGATCAGGGAAGTTCTCAGCTATGATTTGTTCAAGTACACCTTCAGCCCCTTTCTCTCTCTCGTCCTCCTCTGGAATTCCTATGATACAGATATTGTTCCGTTTGATTGCATGACTTAGTTCTCTAATTCTCCCCTCATACTCCTGGATTTTTTTTTTATCTCTCTTTTCCTCAGCTTCCTCTTTTTCCATAATTTTATCTTCTAATTCACCTATTCTCTCCTCTGCCTCTTTAATCCGAGCTGTGGTCGACTCCATTTTATTTTGCACCTCATTTATAGCATTTTTTAGCTCCTCATGAATATTTCTTAGTCCCTTGATGTCTGTAGCAATAGATTCTCTGCTGTCCTCTATGCTTTTTTTCAAGCCCAACGATTAATTTTATGACTATTATTCTAAATTCTTGTTCCGTTATATTGTTTAAATTGTTTTTGATCAATTCGTTAACTGTCGCTACTTCCTGGAGTTTC
This sequence comes from Felis catus, assembly GCF_018350175.1. Lineage (NCBI taxonomy): Eukaryota > Metazoa > Chordata > Mammalia > Carnivora > Felidae > Felis > Felis catus. Next base: position 63,294,077 of record NC_058380.1, on the reverse strand, counting down.
TTTTGAGGAGAGGTCTTCTGTTTCATCATTTTGGGTAGTCCCTGCAGTGGCTCCAAACTGCAGGGCACTTCCCCTGTGCTGTCTGGAGTAACTTGTGTTGGGCGGGGCCGCAGTCAGACCCAATATCTGCCCCCAGCCCACCACTGGGGCCACAATCAGACTGGTATGTACCTTATCTTCCCCTCTCCCAGGGGCACAACTCACTGTGGAGTGGTGTGGCCCTTGTCTGGGCTACTTGCACACTGCCAGGCTTGTGGTGCTTCGATAGGATTTGGTGTATTAGCTGGGGTGGATCTGGTTGCACTGGGGCGGGAGGGGCAGGCTTAGCTCGCTTTGCTGTCGGTGGTCCCCTGCGGGAGAGGCCCTGCAGCACCAGAGGGAGGCAGGCAGACCTGTCAGAGGGATGGATCCACAAAAGCACAGCATTGGGTATTTGCACGGTGCAAGCAAGTTTGGGCAACTAGTTCCCTTTGGGATTTCAGCTGGGGGATGGGAGAGGGAGATGGCACTGGCCAGTGACTTTGTCCCCCTGCCGAGCTGAGCTCTGTCTTCCAGGGCTCAACACCTCTCCCTCCCGGTGTCCTCTCGCCCTCCCACTCTCGGAGCAGAGCTGTTGACTTATAACGTTCCAGATGTTAAGTCCCGCTGGCTGTCAGAACTCATGCAGTCTGGCCCCTCGGCTTTTGCAAGCTAGACTTTGGGGGCTCTGCCTTGCTGGGCGGGCTGCCCTTTCACTGCCCCGGCTCCTTCCTGCCAGTCCATGTAGCATACACCGCCTCTCCGCCCTTCCTACCCTCTTCCGTGGACCTCTTGTCTATGCTTGTGTCCAGAGAGTCCGTTCTGGTAGTCTTCTGGCGGTTTTCTGGGTTATTTAGTCAGATGTGGGTGGAATCTAAGCGATCAGCAGGACGAGGTGAGCCCAGCGTCCCCCTACACTGCCATCTTCTCCCAACACTTAGAGTTCACCTTTTAATGACTCTGGCTGTCATTGAAAGTATAAAGCAGGAGAGTGATTTGATTACTTTTGTGTTTTGTAAAGATCTGTCTGACAACATTGCAGAGATTAGACTGGGGAGTGCAAAAGACTAAACAGGGAGGAAGAATTGGATAAATGGATGAGAGTTTATGGGAATGAAGTAGACAGCACAATCGATAATCATTTACTGAATACATGGATTGTAAAGGACTCCATGCGCAGCAGGTGGGACAAAGACAAGTCAGACCAGATCCTGCCCCCAAGAGACTTACAGATTAACAGGAAAGTGAAAGCTCAACATAAATGGTTCTAGTATAAGGTTCAGTAATATATTAAGTGCTCTGAGTGGCATGGTGGAGACTCCTCTTCCCTGTGCACAGTAGGTGCTTTATTGATAATGATGACAATACAGCATTGGACAGGATAAGCGTTAAGGCTTCTTACAGCTTATTATGAAAGTCTATGAGGGTCTGGTTCCAAGAGGCAATAAGCCTTATCAACTGACAAAGGTGTTAATCCCTGTCATAATATGTGGAGTAGCTGGGATCCAAATGAGAATAAGATAATAGAAATGGAATACAGGGAAAACAGGAACTTAAAAAATCTTCAAAAATCAGCCTATTGGACCTTCAGACATGTTTGCAAAAGGCAAATGCTTACTAAAATACAGAAGAGTGGCATAATAAATAACAGGGTGTGAAAAAATTCTTGAAAAAGCAGTTCTTTATCACAGTGTTCTTCTTGTCCCATCCGTACTTGACAATGCTTTTCTTACACTGTCCACACATTTGGCAATGCTTATAAATAATAGCAAAGTGTCAGAGGGCAGCTGAGTTGCAGTGCGTAAGAATTCATTTTTCAGAAGGCAAATTTCCCTCTGATTTTCTCTTACACCAATAGAGTCTATTCCCTTAACTCATTTCATGAAGCATAAAGGGAGTTTGGAGTAGGTAAATCAGGAAGGAGAGGCAAATGTGATCAGCCTACCACCCTTCTCTCCATGCAACGTAGTGCTCACTAACCGTCAAGAGCCTCCTCTATCTTGCATCCAAAACTGAAAATGAACTTAGTCAAATGAACATGATCCTTTTGCCCGCTGCCCTTATGGGATGAAAAACCTGTAAAGAAATCACTGATAGGACTGCTCGGTCACTATCCATCCTTGAGTGCACTAGCATCACATGACACTTGAAATTCAAAAATTTTCTTTTTTCCTCAACTAAGAACTCTAGTGGAACCCCCTCATGACATTCTGCAGAACCTCAGTGCTCCTCAGAACCCCAGTTGAGAAGCCCTGGTGTAGAGGTACAAAGTCTTCTTTCACGCGTGTGTGCATGCACACATATGTATGTGTTATGTGTGTGTATTTTAATCCCGGACTCTTCTTGCTTCTTGAATATATAAGGGAGGGATGACACATAGGCTTGAGAAGTCCGAGGTCTGTTAGACTTACAACCAACTTCTGGGAAGGCAATCTGTCCAATTTTGCCTTAGATCCCTACCCAATCCTCATAAGGGTCCTCCCTGCCTTGTCAACTTGTGAAAGATGCTGATTTTATTTAGCTTATATTCCAAGGGCAATGACACTAGGGCTGATGACCATCTGGTCCCTTCCTAGTCTTTCATGGGGAAACCTGAGACACCATTCACAAGCACCCACTGTTGACCTGTCAAGTCGTATCTTCTCTTGAGAGAACTGCTTCTTATAGGAAATTTCACTCTAATCTCTTGCATATACATTGGTGGAAATAGCAAACATGTAGACATAGAATAATAGTGACCATTATGAGGAATTTCTGACAAGTCAGAGTGACTGGTGATCTCTGGGTCCCCCCCCTTTTTTTTTAATTTTTAAAATGTTAATTTATTTTTGAGAAAGAGCTTGAGCAGGGGAGGGGCGGAGAAAGAGGGAGACAGGATCCAAAGCAGGCTCTGTGCTGACAACAGGAGCCTGATATAAGGCTCAAACTCACGGTGAGATCAAGACCTGAGCCAAAGTCAGACACTCAACCAACTCAACCACCCAGGTGCCCCTCTGGGCCCCCATTCTAAATAGGCAAAGGGAAAACATCTCTGGCACATATTGTATCAGGTATCCATTGCAATGGCCCCAGGTTGAGGTCACATGGTATAAACATTGCTGCTGGGTATCCATCTCTGGGCTCTAGAAAGCAGTTCTATCACTACAATTTGCATCAAGATTTTGTTGAAGAATGATGCATACCTATGTCGAAGTTTAATATAAGAAATCTATTTCAGAACTAAATATTGGAAAGGTCTCACTTCTTCCTTTTCCCTGAGGAACTGGTAACTTTTTCTATGAGAATAATTAGAACAATGAAACTGCCCAGATTGCCTTTTCTCCTCTGGCTATCACTAATTTATTTAGGGCCAAACCTACTACAGCTCACAAAAAGCTCTAGTTTTCATGCTCCAGGGTTTCTTTGACCAATGTCTCTGATTTTGTTCATATTTTCCCCATTCTATTTTATTTTATTTTACTCTGTATCTGTTATCTGTAAACAGGTTCAAATTTGTTGTAGATATGAGGAATGGAAGGAAGAAGGGAAGGGAGGAAAGAGAGAAGAAAGGACAGGAGAAGGAATGTAAGGAAGGAGGAAATGCCCCACATTTTGCTCATTAATGAAACGGAGTATGATCCAGTGTCTATTATAGTCTCTTTACTACAAACAGCATTTTGACATTTATCACCCCATTGGAAAGGCAGAAAAGCAGAGACAAGATCATGGAGTTTTATTTTCCTATGAAAAGAATAAATAATGGGAACTCGAAAAAGAGCTGAAGGTTGGTTTTATAATGGCAGGGATGGATTAGAAACTAAAACAAAAAAGAAACAACATCCTAGTATATTTCTTGTTTATGTAACTCTGCCCCAGCTAGGTATGGGGATTGAAAAGCAGCACTGATCTTTCCTGTAAGTGCTCTACCATGCGTTACCTCCTTAGATCCTGGCAAATACCCTGTAAAATAGGTCACATGGGTATTATCTTAACTGAGGAATTAAAGCTCAACTTACCTAAAACCATAAAACTTATGTTTACGACAGTGTTATAATGGATAAGGCAGGAGGCTGTGGTTTAGCCTTAGCTTGAATTTCCAGTTCTACTGTTATGTATGAGGTTTGAAGCCTGTCACTTGTTTCCTCATATGTAAAATGAGAATAATGTGTCCTCTTGCATGTCTCCTTTTCCCTCCTGGAAATGTTCTGTGTATTTTGCACGAGGTCTCTAGAAGCAGAACTTGGCCAGACCTAATGCAAGCCTTGTCTTGGTCTTTTTCCTGGGATTTCAGTCTCCAACTCAAAGTCTCCTCTCACATTACAGGGCACACTACAGGTCTCTCTGCCAGTTGCCAATGTTCCAGCTGACCGCCACCCCGGCAAGTGCCCTTGCCGATGAGCCAGTGCATATCCGAGTGACAGGCCTGCCCCCGTGGCAGATGGTGACCCTCACAGCATCCCTGAAGGATGAGAAGGGGTACGTGTACCAGTCTAAAGCCTTCTACAAGGCGAACGAGGTTGGTGAACTGGACCTAATGGAGGCTCCTTCAATTGGAGGCGACTATGTGGGGGTCCACCCGATGGGTCTCTTCTGGTCTCTGAAGCCCAAGAAGGTTTTCCGGAGGCTGACTAAGCAGGATGTGATGAACAGCCCCTTTTATGTCACTCTGAACCTATATGACTCAGTTCATGTGCAAGTTTCCACCACAGATCAGCCTAGGGCCAGCCAGACGGTAGAGCGCTGGTTCTCAGGCCCTGGCGTACAGCGGGTGCAGATCCGAGAAGGTCGTGTGCGAGGAGCCCTTTTTCTCCCTCCAGGTGAGGCCAATCTTTGGTGATATGGAACACATTGTTGACAAATATAAAAACAAAAACAGATGGCATCAAATTATTGGAGAACTAATATTTCGATACACGATAGTTTAAAACGAACACGCTGTTTTGTGTGTGAGTGAAGGTGGAAATCACGTTGCTCATCCCGTACTTCCCCTGATATCCACTGGGCCCTCTTTTCACTCTTTCTGATTCCATTCTCTTTTCTTTCTGTTGCTTTCAGGGGAAGGTCCTTTCCCAGGAATCGTGGATTTGTTTGGGGGCAGAGGGGGTCTCACTGAATTTCGGGCCAGTCTTTTGGCTACCCATGGCTTTGCAGTGTTGGCGTTAGCATATTTTCTCTATGAAGATCTACCTAAAGAACTGGAGGAGATCGACCTGGAGTATTTTGAGGAAGCTGCTAACTGGCTATTAGCTCATCCCAAGGTATTTATTTTTTTCTAAGTTTATTTACTTATTTTGAAAGAGAGAGAGACAGAGTGTGAATGAGCAGGGGAGGGTCAGAGAGGGAAAGAGAGAATACCAAGCAGCCCTTATGTGGGGCTCAAACTCACAAACTGTGATACGATGACCTGAGCTGAAATCAAGAGTTGGACGCTTAACTGACTGAGCCACCCAGGCACCCCAATCCAAGGTATTTAAAATACTTTTCATTCTACCTTGCAACATTATAGTGAAAAAAACACATAAATGTTTGTTTTGCCTATTTTACCAATCTGTTTAGACTTGGGCATAGCAGAGTTTACTCTTAAAATGGGGATGATAATATCTACCTCGTAGGATTGTTGGGATCGGTGGTGATCAACTTACTGGCACAAAAGACAATAAATGGTGGATATATTATGATCATTTTCAATGGGAAGAAAAAGCCAAGAGTCCTCACATTTGAAGTGCATGTGACTTGTTCATCAGTGGCTCTTCAATTTTCATCAGCCGCTGATCTCAAATCATGAATTCTCTGACTTGAAGTGTTTTCAAACTTCAGTGATTGTCTCTGCATGGGGTAATGCTGGAGTAAGTCACACTAAAGAGTCCCGAGACTAAGAACATGCAGAAGTTCCGTTTTAGAGCTGGGCCACAGGATTAGAGCAGAATTATCAGCAAAATGGATGTGGCTGCACCATCTGATTAGCTGAATTAGCTCTTCAGGTATCAGATCTAGGAACAGAACTAAGCCCAAAGTAAGTGTCCAAGTCTAGAAGCCAGGGTAGGGAATGGAATCTGGAAAGGAAGGATCATTTTAGAACTCTGTCAAGTCTTGTTGTACCATTGAAAATGTCATCCATGGCCCAGAGGCTTTGTTATCAGGTGATGAATGTGAATGGGTGATTTTTCTAAGCATATTTGGCTCTTTTTAAAGGATTGTCCAGATAAAATGTTTAAGTGAAAAATTTTCTTTCACTTCAAATTTAACTATTTGTGACATTATCTGAGGAGAAAGGGCAATTGTCAAAATTCAGTTAAAATTTTTTTAAGTTTACTTATTTGTTGTTTTTTTTTTTTTTTTGAGAGAGACAGAGACAGCACTAGTGGGGGAAGGAAAGAGAAAGAGACAGAGAGAGAGAGAGAGAGAGAGAGAGAGAGAGAGAATCCTAAGCAGGCTCCGTGCTGCCAGCACAGAGCCCAACACGGGGCTTGATCCCATGAGACCACGAGATCATGCCCTGTGCCAAAACCAAGAGTCAGATGCTTAACCGACTGAGCCACCCAGGTGCCCCAAAATTCAGTTTAGATTCAGATTCATCAGAAGAGGTGCAGTTCCCACCTCTGCCCCTTGATACTGTTGTAACCTTAAGCAGGGCTTGTAAACTTCCTGAATCTCAGTGCTATTATGGAAGGACAAGCTGAGACAACTTATGTGTAGAGCACTTAGCTGAGGGGCTGGCATATATAGTAAACTCTCAATAAATCCACCTTGTCATCTTTGCCCATCTGGTTTTACCCCTCTCCCTTCCCCACATCCTCAACCAGTCCCAAAGTGTTTTAGGGTCTGTTCCTGAATCTTTCTCAATACCTCACACCCTGTCCACCGTCCAGGCCACTGTTTTAGTTTGTTGTCATCACTGCCCCACTGTGGTACCGCCATAGTGTAGTTTCCTATCTCTCGTCCCTTGCTCTCATCCCTTGCCCCAGTCCTGTCCTCTTATGGATGGTTCCCAAGTATGGGAGCCCACTGGATTTCCCCATGGATATGCTATATTATCAGATTCTTGGGCCCACTCAGAACTATTGAAGTAGAAACGTGAAAACTGGATCTTGGAAAGCTCTAATTAAAAAAGATTTTTTTTCAGGTGATCTGATAAAAGAAAGGTGCTGGGCATACAAGTGTAAGCAAAGTAAACATATCAGGTTGCAATGTATTTGCTACTGTCTGTCCAAATGCCCTTCCTTTCCCTACTCATATTTCCCCCCAGGATTTTATTTATTTACTTGTTTAAGTATAGGAGAGGTCCCTAGGTGCCTGGTACCTGACCCTAGGATGATCTTTCTTTCTTCCTTTCTTCCTTTCTTCCTTTCTTCCTTTCTTCCTTTCTTCCTTTCTTCCTTCCTTCCTTCCTTCCTTCCTTCCTTTCATGTTTACTTATTTTTGAGAGAGAGAGACAGAATGTGAGCAGGGGAGGGGCAGAAAGAGAGGGAGACACAGTATCTGGAGCAGGCTCCAGGCTCCGAGCTGTCAGCACAGAGCCCGATGCGGGGCTTGAACCCATGAACCGTGAGATCAGGACCTGAGCCCACTGAGCCACCCAGGCACCCCACAAGATTTTATTTAAATTCGAGTTAGTTAACACCTTTCCCTACTCATCTTCCTAACTTCTCCCTTCCCTCTGTTCCCTCAGCCTTCCACAGAATTAAGGACCCCCTTCTACGGCCTACTACTTTTGCTATTGGACTGGGCACTGGAATTCAATTGTTTATAGAATCCAAGGCTTTCATCTTTCCACCCCCAATGCTTTCATGATTAGTTCTTAGATTAACGGATGTGCAAAATCTCCGTTGCTGTAAAATGCTATTTAAATATGAATCACACAAAATATTCTAAAGAACCTAGGGAAATCTCTTTTCCTAGCCAGAGAGAAGCATTTGATTCTTTGTGAAGTTTACCTGCTTGTACTCACTTGATGTTGAACATTGCTGGTCCATTTAGACTCTGCTTTTACAGAACTCTGCCTTTGATGAAGAGTTTTTATTTCTTTTTTGTTTGTTTATTTTTGAGAAAGAGAGAGAGAGAGAGAGAGAGATCGAGCAGGGGAGGGGCAGAGAGAGAGGGAGACACAGAATTGGAAGCAGGCTCCAGGCTCTGAGCTGTCAACATAGAGCTGGACGCGTGGCTCAAAGTCACCAACTGTGAGATCATGACCTGAGCCGAAGCTGAAGGCTTAACCGACTGAGTCACCCAGGCGCCCCACGGCTTTTATTTCTATTGTTTCACTAGATCATCATAACAATCCTGCAGGGTAGGTAATATTAACGCCCCCATAAGACAAGAAGGCTTTCAGAGGGCAGACAGGTAGGTAATGTTTTCAGTCATAGAAGCTGGTAAACTCGAGTGCCAGGACTCCCACCCAATATTTTCTGTTTGCTCACACTAGCTTACTGGCCTGTAAGGCGGCTCCTTCGAGTATGGCATGTGATGGGCTCCCTTTATTTTGTGCTTCAGATCCAAAAGCCAGGAATCGGAGTGATCTCCGTGAGCAAAGGTGTAGAGATCGCGCTGGCCATGGCCTGCTTCACGAAGCAGGTGGTAGCCACCATCTGCATCAATGGGCCCAACGCCATCTATGAATTTCCGCTCAGGTACAAAGATCTGGTTATAACACCCATCCCCTCGTTTATGGAGCGCGTGCAGATTGACGTTTTAGGAGCTATGCGCCTCCGCTACTACAAGGGGGACGCCCGGGATGAACTGAATCAGAAGAGCGTACTTCCCATCGAAAAGGCCCAGGGTGCGATTCTTTTCATTGTAGGAGACGGTGATGAATGCTTGAATAGCAGGGAGTATGCTGAGCAGGCCTTGGACCAGCTGAGGAGCCATGGGAGAAACAATGGAAGGATGCTGGTATACCCGGGGGCGGGCCACCTCATAGAACCGCCCTACACACCCCTGTGTTATGCTTCCCCACACAGTTTGAGTTCCGGGATCCTGCTCTGGGGAGGGGACCCTGTTGCCCATGCGGCAGCCCAGGAGCACTCCTGGGGAGAGATCCAGAAATTCTTCAGGGAACACCTTACTCAAACCAGAAGCAAACTCTGAGCAAGGAAGGGCTAAGGGTGATGATGCACTGGGGAGACAGACAATGAAAGTAAGGCAGGAATATGACGGAAAGAGGGGGCTTTCCTGATTTCTCTAGATTCACAGTTATTTTGGACCAACTGGAAGGAAATTGGACAAAATCAAAGGACAAGGGCACAGGTGCATATGAACTATTTCGAACAAATTTGTATGTGATTTGAATTTTTGTAAACCGAATCTTAGTTTATATGTACCAGCAGGTTACATCGCTGTCTCAAAATTGTGATACCCTTGCAAATTGAATAACCTTTGTACCCCAGTTAGGGATACCTTGGATCCAGGTATTTGCCAATCTAGGTGAATTCCCTGGGACTTGGCAAGTGGTGGAAAACATTTTCTGTTTAAAACTGGGTTTCTCGGGGTGCCTGGGTGGCTCAGTCGGTTGGTTGGGTGTCCGACTTCGGCGCAGGTCATGATCTCGCAGTCTGTAGGTTCAAGCCCCGCGTGTGGCTCTGTGCTGATGGCTTGGGACCTGGGGCCTGCCTGTGATTCTGTATCTCCCTCCCCTCAGCTCCTCCCCTGCTCACCCTCTGTCTCTCTCTCAAAAATAAATCAAAATTTAAAAAACAACAACAACAAAAAAAAAAAACCGGGTTTCTGACATTTGATATGAAAAGTTCTAATGCTACCATCAAATGTAATGCTTGCTATAGATTTCCAATAGGTATTTTTTTTTCTCAGAATAGGGATGTTTCTTTTCATCTCTAAAATATATTTCTTTTTACCATTTTTAATAAGGACTGGGGTTGAATTTAATCATGTGCCTTTGTAGCATTTATTGAAATTAGTTAATGTATTTAAAACAATTAGAATAGTAAATAGAACAGATACATAGCAATTACTGTATCAGAATTGGCGGTCATTATTTTCATACTGCTTTCTGCCTTCAATCTGTTAATGGGGTGAATGACATTCATTAATGGACTCATTTTGCTTTTGCATCTAATTTTACTGCATGATTTTCTCATATTGACTAATTTGAGTTTTAAATTTTCTTTTGGAGTCAACCTGGCCATTTATATTTTCTCAGAATTTCACCTATGTTTTATAGAACACATTTGTCACTTAGAAGTTGCACATATCCCGTTATCTATTGGCATGCTTTCTCTTTTTTCCTCTTGGTCTGACTTGCCAAATAGGTTTTTTTTTATTTTATTGATCTTTTCCAAGAACAGTTTTTGGTTTGTTTATTGGTCAAGTCTTTTTTTCCTGGTTCCTTGATTTCTGGGTTTGTTTGTTTTTTTTAATATTTATTTTTGAGAGAGAGAGAGAGAGAGAGAGCGCTCATCAGCAGGGAAGGAGCAGAGAGAGAGAGTGAGAGAGTGAGAGAGAGAGAGAGAGAGAGAGACAGAGGATGCGAAGCAGGCCTTGTGCTGACAGCAGCGAGACCAATGAGGGGCTCCAACCCACCAACTGTGAGATCGTGACCTGAGCCTAAATCAACGGAGTGAGCCACCCAGGAGCCCCTCTGTTGATGTTGTTGTTGTTGTTGTTGTTATTTTTATCAAACCATTCCTTCTGCCATTTTTGTGTTTGTTTTTCTGGCTTCTTGACATCCAGTGTTCTCATTTCGTTAATTTCTAAAGAGTTTCTGATTCACTCCCCACCCCAACTTAATCAAAGAGTCATTTTACCAAAGTACAAAGTAGCATACTATAGATATTTATTGATTATAAGGGGAAGGGGTGAGGAACTTTGCAGTGAAGGGATCACATTGTTACCACTTGAACCCACTGTTCAAACTTAGCATCTTTTAAAATGGTCATTTTTAAAAATTAAATTAAAACAAATTTTTGAGAGAGAGAGAGCGCACTTGAGCGGGGGACAGGGACAGAGGGAGAAAGAATCTTGAGCAGACTCCATATCCAATGGGGCGCCTGATGTTGGGCTCTATCCCAGGACCCTGGGATCATGACCTGAGCTGAAATCAGGAGTCAGAGGCTATAGTGACTGAGCCACCCCTTTTTTAAAAATTTATTTTCTTTAAGTTTATTTATTTTGAGAGAGAGAGAGCAGGGGAGGGGCAGAGTGAGATAGGGGGAGAGAGAATCCCACACAGGATCCACACTGTTAATGCAGAGCCCAACTTGGGGCTCAATCTCATGAACCATCATGATATCATGACTTGAGCAGAAATCAAGAATCAAATGTTTAACCTAATGAGTCACCCAGGCGCCCCTAACAAAGGTCATTTTTACATGATGTGTTTCATGACAACATGTAATGTGGAGTGCCCTGCACTACTTAGATCTATGTCTAACAACACTATTAAACGTGAACTTAACCAGGGGTGCCTGGGTGGCTCAGTTGGTGTGACTTCGGCTCAGGTCATGATCCCACGGTTTGTGATTTCGAGCCCTGCATCGGGCTCTGTGCTGACAGCTCGGAGCCTGGAGCATGCTTCGGATTCTGTGACTCCCCCTGTCTCTGCCCCTGCCATGCTAGTGCTCTCTGTCTCTCAATATTGAATAAACACTAAAAAAAAAAAAAAAAAAAAAAAAAGTAAACCTAATCAAACTTTTAGATCAAACTTATTAGTATAGTGGCTAGAGACCAGTTAAAGGGTACTGCAAAGAGACAAACAAATCTAGGTTGTGGGTCATTCTACCACCTGGTCTCATCGTAAGTTAATTAGCAACGGATCTAAATAACTTAGAAAAGTTAGTTGCATGAAAAAATTTGTGAGATTTTTTTTTCCTTTTTGTTTTTGCATTGGAGGGAGCTGTGGGGCTATCAAGCATTAAAAGAGACTTACGAAACATAATCAACCAAATGCTATTTGTGGGCTTGGTTTGAACAAAGTAACTGCAAAAAAAGACTTTTTGGGGACAATTAGAAAAATTTGAATATGTACTGGGTATTAAATGATACTATGAAATTGTTATTATGTTGTTAGGTGTCCTAATATTATTGTGGTTGTGGAAAAAGTCACTTCTACATATAGATGCATACTGACATATTTAAAGGTGAAGGATTGTGGTATCTGGGAATTGTTTTAAAATACTACAGGAATATGGCAAAATGTAAATAATTATTACATCTAGATTGTGGCTATTGTGAGGTTTGTTATAGTATTTTATGTGCGTTTGCAATGTTTCATAATAAAAAACTCAAAATATAAAAGACACAATCAATGTATTTACCTTTCATCCTCCAAAGGCAAGAACTTTAGCATATGCTATATCTTTTTCTCCGTGATACCCCCATTAATTTCAGATTATTGATTTGTTTTACAATAAATACATATTTAACATAAATAGCTATGCTTTAATGTGTTTTTCATCCTTGTGGTTTCTTATAACCTGTTTTTTCAGTTCTTGGCTTTATCTTCTATTTGGCCATTTTTTAAAGTGCAAACTCAAGTAACTATTTTAAAATACTCTTATTCACCTGAATCTTAGCAAATTTAGAAGTGTCTATTTTTACTTACTTTTTAATGATAATTTTTACACCTATAGAATTTGATGGTAACAGACTTTGGTATTTTTATTTTTGTATCCATTGTTGTCAATGAGAAGTCTGATTCTTGTTACTTTGTGGGATTTTTTTTCTCTGAAAGATTTTTACAATTTTCTCTTTGTTCTTAGTGTTCTGGAATTTCTTCAAGTTATGAGTAGGGGCGGGTTTGTCATTACTATGTTTATTTTGCTTGGTACTGTATGGGCCATTCCAAACTCAAGACATAGCTGCCTTCAGCTTTAGATATTTGCTTCTATTTTCTTTTTTTAAATGGTTTTTTAATGTTTATTTATTTATTTTGAGAGAGAGAGAAGAGAGAGAGAGAGGGAAGGAGAGTGCGTGTGAGCAAGTGGGGGAGGGGCAGACAGAGAGGGAGAGAGAGAATCCCAGGCAGGTTCCATGCTATCAGCACAGAGCCCGGTGTGGGGCTCTATTTCATGGACCATGAAATCATGACCTGAGCCAAGATCAAGAGTCTATGCTTAACTGACTGAGCCACCCAGGTGCCTTGATTCTTCTATTGATTTTCTGATCACTTACCCTTTTCATCTTTTCTACTCTCTCCTTCTGGAACTCCAATTAAGAGAAAAAAATTCTCTTGATTGGAGTTTCTGGATATATTCTCTATGAATATTAAATTTCTCTCATGCTTCTTTTTTGTAGTCCCTGCCTCCCATGCGTGCTCCCTGTATTCTTGGAGAGCTTCACAGTTTAATTGTTCAACTCACTAATTTGTGCTTCAGTTGCTTCCAAGTTGTATTTAGCTCAAATCTCAGGTATTATTTTGACAATCATTATTTAAAATTTTCCCACTCTATAATTGCATCTGTTTCCTTAAAGCCTGTTCTCATTTTTCTCTCAGTTTTATTGAGATATAATCTAGAAATAATATTGTGTAAATTTTAAGGCATGCAATTCGAGGATTTGATGTACATATATGTTGTGAAATGACTACCACAATTAGGTTAGTTAGCACATCCATCACCTCATATAGTTATCAGTTCATGTGTGTGTGAGCATTAAAGCATTAAAATCTGTTCTCTTAGCAAACTGCGGGTAAACAATACAGTATTAGTAACTATAGTCACCATTATCCCATTGTCATTTTATAGATAGATCAGTAGTTATCCTTTCTTATTCCTGCTTTCACCAGTAGCCTTCACGAACACACCCACATTCTGTGCAGAATAATGTCATTGTATTTAAAAAGCAGTATAAACCTTTGGGATTAAGAAACCCACTGATCCCAGCACTACTTGGATATTGCTTTTTAGGGATTTGATTTCAGCAAAATGAAACATATCTTCGTCATGGTCTTCTTTCAAGGCTTTATTGAGATCTCAGCTCCCAGCTCCACCATTTAGTTGTCACCTGTTGTTTGCTTAGAAAAATCAGACTAAAACTAGCCTATATTGGGCTAATTATTGTCTCTCAAAAAAGAAATCCAAAGAAAGGATCGTTTTGGTTATTCACCAGTTCAGCAGGGTCAGTAAGAAGCAAATTCCTTCTGTCTTTCTGCTCTGCCATCCTTAACAGGCTAACTTACTCTCTAAGGCTAGCCCCCCTATTGTTCTCAGATGTTGACCACAGGCCCTCGTATCTCAAAAGATCTCCCTTAGGTTTCCCCATGTCTCAGTGGCCAAACTGGGTCACATGTTCATGACTAAAGCAATCACACAATCACAAGCAAAAGAAATGAGACCACCACGACAACTTAGACAATCAAGACTTAACCTTACACATCCAGCATCATCGAAGGACACGTCCATTTGGCAGATGGCTAAACAAGTGAAATCCATTATTAGCAAGGGCTATCGACTTGCCAATCAGCACAGTTTGCCCCACTTGTGTTTCCTATTTCCTCTATTATTTTTTATAACAAGTGAAAATTGGGGGGGGGGGGGCAGGTACTTTTCTGGTTTCTGATGCATTCCAAATATTTTCTTTAACTTGTGGACAAAGATTACTCTTGAATTGACTTGTCCAGGCATTTTGAGTCTCTGAACTGTGCTCTCCTTCCTTGTGCCCTTTGGCAGACTGCAGATGTCCCTCTTGTTTAAAGAAATGAGTAGGACACTTCTTATCTTCCTATTTATGTGTTTGGGAGTCCCAGTACTTTCACTCTATTGTATTCCCTTTCTAGGGTGGTTAGACAGTATACCTCAAAACAAAGTTTTGTATGTCTTTGAATACACATAATTTGTAATACAGGACCTGGCAGTGTCTCAATCTCTGGATTTCTTTTTCCCTAAGGCATGCTATTCTACTGTTTCATTGTTACACTGTGACCAGGCCTTTTTCTCTCATCCTTTTTATGTGCTTTTCACAGATTTCTGTTGCTTCTGGCAAAAAGTTTCATTGGTTTCAAAACTCTGTGGCATATACTTTTGGTAGACTAAACTTCCTCCTTTCTAATAGTACCCAAATGCATCCTTGTGCGTCAGTGATTCTAGACTTACTCCAGCCCCACAGGTGAGTGCTAATTGGTGTAGACCAATCCTGGTGGTCTTTTTTTCTTCACCCAGGCATCAGTGTAGACATGGACACGTGGCATAGTTCTCACCAGTGAGATGTCAGAGATTCTGAAGGGAATGAAGATGGTCTGCAAAAAACATTTTGGGAATTGGTAGGGGGGGGGTCTTTCTTATAAAGCAAAGAAGTGCAACTCTTCCCTTTGGATATTGTTTTATCTTAATGCTGAGGATATATTGAGGCTAGTCTGAGGACAAAACCAACACATGAGGTCTGAGCCAAATGAATTGTAGAGAAATGGGACTCAGGCTCTAATTATGTTGTTTTCATAGATGCTCAACCTTTGGATTTCTTATTATTGGATTAAATACATTTCCTTACTTGTTGAAGCCATTTACATTGGGATTTTCATCTTTGCTACTTAAGATTCTCATGATCACGGACACTTCCCCCATCACAGCAGCCCTCCCTCTTTTGGATCTGGCCCGAGGCAATGTAGAAGGACAAACTGCACAACCTAACTTTAAAAAAATACTTTTTTTTTTTTTTTTAGCATTTGTTCATTTTTGAGAGACAGAGTGTGAGCAGGGGAGGGACAGAGAGAGAGGGAGACACAGAATCTGAAGCAGGCTCCAGGCTCTGAGCTGTCAGCACACAGCCCGATCCGGGGCTTGAACTTGGAACAGGTGAGATCATGACCTGAGCCAAAGTTGGGTGCTTAACCAACTGAGCCACCTGGGCACCCCTAACTTTTTAAAAGAAAAGTGAGCAAGAGTGATTAAAAATTAGTAACCATCTGGAATTTCAGGAGACATTTATTAGACTCTTAGTGTTTCATAAACTCACATAATATGCATAACCTGAGGACCTTGTTTTGTTGCTAGAAGTGATTGGATTACATTTGGTTTGTGCTGATGGGGTTGTAGAAAGAAGAGAAACCTCTTATAGGAAGTAGAGTCACTTCCTGATTGGAGATGAGCTGAAAATAAGCCACCTACTTTGCAGAAACACAGACACAAAACCACTTGTTGAATGTTTACTGTATGCTAGAAACTCTGCGAAAAGCTTTTCATGAGTTATTTAATTTAATCCTCACATCTTTACGGCACACTTTCCCCATTAATGCCCTCATTTTAACACTACACACCCCATGAGGCTGGGGGTTTGTCTTGCATTGTGATTCAGCCAGTTACCAGATCAGATTCTGGGTTTGATTTTTAGCAGTCTCAGCCCTATGGCAATAGGAGATGAGGATTTTCTTCAGAGAGCACATAGAACCTTTCAGATCACTTATGGGGCATATAAACTGGGATTTTAAATCCCTGAATTCAACATTCTGCCCTTACTTTGTTCAATGACATGAGGAACAAGTAACCAATATCATTATATTTATTAATTTGCCAAAAATGTTCAAAAGTATCATATATAATGCCACTCAGTCCCTTGCTTATTAGTGGTTGATTAGGAGTATTCAATAGTAACATTTGCATATCCCTATTGCCAGATCATGCCATTGACTAGCAGTGTTCTCTTTAGTACTTGAAATAGAGTCATTAGAATCTTTAATCAGAATACACATCCAATCCCAGAAACCCCCAAACCAATGCAGAAAACTCATCCTTAAGTTCTCTTTCTTTAGAACATTCTCAAGACCAAAATCTCTATTAGGGTTCTCCAGGGAAACAGAACAAACATAATGTATATAAAGACATTTATTACAAAGAATTGGCTCATGCAACCATGGAGGCTGAGAAGTGCCAAGATGTGCAAGCAGCAAACTGGAAACCCAGGAGAGCTGATGGCGTAATTCTAATCTGAGTCTGAAAGGCCTGAGAAACACAAAAGCCACAATAGTGTATGTTCTAGTCGGAAAGCTAACAGGCTTGAGATCCAAGAAGAGCTGATGTTTCAATAGGAGTCTGAAGGCAAGAAAAGACCAACGTCTGAGCTCAAAGAGGCAGGAGAGGTTCCCTCTTACTTGAGGGAAGGTTAGCCTTTTTGTTCTTTGCAGCTTTCAGTTGATTTGAAGAGGGACACCCACACTATGGGTGGCAATCTCTTTAGTCTGCTGATTCAAATGTTAATGTCATCCAAAAACTCCCTCACAGATATATCCAGAATAACGTTTGACCAAATGTCTGGGCACCCTGTGGTTCAGTCAAGTTGGCACATAAAGTTAACTATCACAGAATAGGTAGTCACTAGATCATTTCCATTTTATAGATGAGTAAACTAAACCTTGGAGAGGTTAACTTCCCTCAGCGCACTCAAATATAGATGAATTTACAATAGAGATGCATTTACAGTCTTCCTCCAAAACTCACGTTACTATTATTTCACTCATCTGACAACAGTAGCTACCCAAGTTGCTGTAGCTAGGGATGAAATAATTCCATCCTTTCTTACCTGTTATATTATAGCTTCCACTCTAATGGAGGTCAGGGTAGGGTCCTTATACTTTTTAAGTTTGATTAGCCTAACATATAATAGTAAAAAAACTGACTTTCTTCTGGTCCAGAGACACAGGGCCTAAAATACTTTGATATTACTACACAGTTAGTGAGAAAGAGCAGACCAAGCAGAGGTGTATACTGGCCTCAGTGAGAAAGGTTCAGTGAATGTTGTCCCGCATTGTCCTGAATGAGAAAAACTGGGACCAAGAAGAAAACCCACTGCTGGAAAAAAATCGAGTTCAGTCAACTATAGAAAAATCACCTTGGCATAGGACTAGGTCTATGTAGTAGGCTTTTCTCATGTCTTATCGAAATATCTGTATACACTATTCAACTTTTGGCTTGTGATTTCATGCTCACCTAGCAACATTTTAAGCAATAAAATGGTTTCCTAGACATCCTAATTACAAGATGGGATATGGGTAGGAGATGTCAAATTCTGGACACCAGCGTTGTTTTTTAGTTTATGAACAGAATGACAGAGATAATATTTTAAAATGTATTTACATGCTTTTCTCTGCATTTCCTTATTCCCTTTCCCCCCCAGCTTTTATCTACTTGCCTTGGGGGAGATTTAGGATTGTCACAACAACAACATGAAGAGAAGGAAAGAGTTAATGTCTCCCAAAGGAATAGATTTTACCCTAAAAAGTCTGGTTTAACTGGAAGAGAGGGAATTATACTTAATTGGAAAGATAGGATTTTTTCCCCCTCTACTCAGTGGGACAGAGAGGCTCATTAGGAAGTTTAGATTGCTTTTAGAAAACATGCCGAGAAACGGGTTACATTTTTTATTCTGCTACACTCAGTAAGAGTCTGTCTCAAAGGAATTGGCCATCTTTGAGGAACTCAGTGCCTGTTTTCAGGCCAACAGGGCTGTGGTCCAGACCTGATGTTGTGACTTCTATCCTGAGATTCCTGCCTAGAACTAGAGACCATATCCTCCTTGCCTTGACACTCCCTTCCCCACAAGTCGTGCTTGTGTTACTACAAAAGTTTGGAAATGCAAGTGGTGGTGGTAATAATTCTATCCTCAGTATCTAGGGAAAGCATCACAGAGCTATGGCATTTGAACTGCATCTCAAAATATGTTTTTTCTTTTGAAGTTCTTAGAATAAAGATGCTACAATAATAAGAAGTAATAGGTCTGATGAAGGGATACATTCTTAAGAATCCTATAGAGACACACAGCAGGTCTATTTTGCTTTATCATTTAATAAGGATGTTTTTGAAAAGTTAGACTCCAACTTCATGCCAGTGAGGTGAAAGTCATGGTGATAAAGCTGGTATAAGTTCACCAAAATCAGTGATTTCAGCAGGCAGTGGTAGATTAATACATACACAATGGATCTTGGTATGATTACTTTTACCGAATCTGTAAGTATCTATTTTTAAGGCAGTCAAACAACTGAAAATCCCTCTAAGGGTGAGTTAATTCACCACTGGTGACTATTCAGTTAATTAGCCCTAGACCCCGAACTAGACAGAGTCTACCCAGACAATAGGCAGCTGGAGTGGAGGTCCACCTGCCTGTGTTTTACACTTACCCCTGTGGCTGCCGAAGAACAGACAGAAGAAATGCCAAATGAGGGAGTAGTTAACTGTGTGGTCCCTACAAAGGCAGAAACTCTGTTGGCTACAAAGAGGGAGCACAAGAAGGGGATGTAAATGTTTTGTACAAAGTTATGCATGATGAGTCTATGTGACTTGAGTGAGCCTGGGTTTACTCAATTCTGAAATACTATGGGACATCCCTTGAAATGGAGGAAAAAGTGCTTCACAGGATGATTCAAGACAGAAATGACTTTATATAACAACATTAAACATCGTTATCCCAAGAGAAGAGTTGTTCTCTGTTCCAAAATATTTGAGATAAATTGGTAAATGGAAGTTCCTTTAAAGTTAATAAGGCATGGATAAAGAATACACACACACACACACGCACACACTGGAACACTACTTGACAATCAAAAAGAATGAAATCTTGCCATTTGCAATGATGTGGATAGAACTGGAGTGTTATGCCAAGTGAAATAAGTCAGTCAGAGAAAGATAATGTCATATGATTTCACTCATATGTGCAATTTAAGAAGCAGAATAGGTGAACATAGGGGAAAGGAAGGAAAAAGAAGATAAAAACAGAGAGGGAGACAAACCATAAGAGACACTTAAATACAGAAAACACACTAAGGGTTGATGGGGGTAGGGAGATGGGCTAGATGGATGATGCGCATCAAGGAGGGCACTTGTTGGGATGAGCACGGGTGTTGTATGTAAGTGATGAATCACTGGGTTCTACTCCCGAAACCATTATTGTACTATATGTGAACTAACGTGGATTTAAATGAAATTAAAATATATACATATAAAGTTAATAGGGTAAAGTAAGGACTTTTGGTTTTTTTTAGACACTATCTTTAAGGAAAAGAGCTTCATACTCACCCTATTCTTCAGTCTGCTCATAGGTTTACTTGGTTTCATGGGAAGTCCATAGATTGTAACCTTTTATAGATGCTGACACACATAGGATACCAAAATGAACAAGACAGGCTGAGGACACAGGCACCAGCCTTGCGTGGTATAAATGCTGCTTTCCCAGGCAGAGTAATTTCTAATTTTAGAAATGTGTGTGCAGTTAACTGGGCTCCACAAGGGTCAATGGGCTGGAGGGTAGAGTATCAATGTGTCAATTGATCTTGGACTATCCATGAACATATCAACCCATCCTGGGACATCTGGATCAAGAACTAGGATGCAAACAAGACGCCTGGTACTCACTACAAAATTCCTGTAGTAGTACCAGGAATGACAGTACATGACAGACTAGTTCTAGCACACATCTTCAATTCAGCGTGGTGGGAATAGTACAACAGCTTTAATGCAACCCTATTCCTTAAGACGAACTGGGGCAATCTGGTATTTCACGTGTTTGCCTCCAAGATATTTAGCACCCTTGAGAGTGTAGTTGCATAAAGTAGGGAAATCGAGCCAATTTTTTGAAACAAAAAGACTACTCCTGGCTCTTCTGCTCTTTAAATCATCCCACTGGTACCCACTCCCTCTTCTGAGTTTGGGATCATGCCTGTTTGCATTCTCTGACTCAGAAGCTCAACATACAGCCCTTCTAGCACAGTTTGAGAGAGAGATCTTCAGAATTTGCCAAGAGAGGCACCCAGACGTTCATGCGTGCTGAGTGCAGCTCCCTTATCCTTATCAGTCCTGTATTTAAATATATTTATCTTTCAACTAGTGGTGGTACCATTCAGGCTCCATTCAAATTCTCTTTATTTCCAAATAAGTCATTGTCTCCTTAGCCAAACTGGGAGGAAGTCTGGAATCCATCCATTTGGCAAATCTAGTTATTCGCTCTGTGAAGTTGCTCAGGTCAACATACTTCCTTAGCCTTTCTTTTGTTCCTTCCCTCTTCCCTCTCACAGGGAGTCAGGCTTCTCAGGCTCCTGTGGGCTTCCCTTGAAAAGAGGAAAAGCTCATTATGGAATTTGTTCAGAGGCTATCGCGACCACTCATCATACTTAGATAGAGGGCTTTGTCTTTCGTAGAAGGCCGACGGGGAAAGGTCCTTAGCCCTAAGAAATGAATCTCAAATGGCAGGCTTGAAAGATCAATGTGAGGCCTGTGAAGTGCTTGGGGCTAATTGGGGCAACCCTAAGGTTGCCATGGCATCATGGAAGGTATCAGACTGGCTCAGCGGTCCCACAGATGCGAGCCCAGAGATGTCCCTTATTTCCAAGTGTTGCAGTGTGGTGTCCTCTGGAGTTTGGCTCAGTCATGTACCGACACCCCCCAAGCCCAAGGCCAGGCAATTGGTGTCTGTGGCCAGAGCGCTTGTAATACTTCTGAGAGATCCTTCCAGATGGAAACCGGAAAGCAAAGTAGAAGGATAACACTCACTTTGTCGACTGGACTTCTGTTCTTGAAAATACCGTCTGGTAGTCACACATTTAAATGGCCTCTCATTTTGACGAGAAACGGGTAATGTAAAATCCATATAGCCTGCCAGCGCTTTTCAGAATGTCTTACCACGAACAAGGAAATAAAATCAAACCCTCATTGCTGTTATGAAAACAAAATCCTCAAATACGTTTCGAAAATGAGTCACTCCCATAAGAGACTCTTAAAAACTGAGAACAAACTGAGGGTTGATGGTGGGTGGGAGGGCGGGGAGGGTGGGTGATGGGTATTGAGGAGGGCACCTTTTGGGATGAGCACTGGGTGTTGTATGGAAACCAATTTGACAATAAATTTCATATACTGAAAAATAAATAAAAGCACGCAAAGTATCCAATGGAAAAAAAAAAAAAGAAAATGAGTCACTCAGAAATCGGGCAACGTGACGCTTGGGTAGCTTACACAAAGTGGAGAGCTCAGAGCTCGCACATTATTCCTTCTGAGAAGCAGAATGCATCTTCCTGTACGATGTGCTTTTCTTACCTACATCAACCCCTGAACCATCTAAGCAGGTACATCACATTGAGAAACCTTTGAAAAGACGCGGACTTGGTTCAGAGGCATCTCGATTTAGGGGAGTCAGGAGGACCTGGGTGCTCACACCGGTGCTGACATGCACAACACTACCTTGGAAGAGTCACGGCTTCGCTGGGCTGTTTGGAGAAGAACCACATTACGTGTGTGAAAGCACATGGTATGGCATCCAGGATGAACAAAGCTTCTAGTGTTCTTTCCCTCCTCGCCTGCCTACCCAGCTTCAGCCAGACAGAGCTCAGGTGCGTGTGAGAGCATGAGCGTGGAAATGAAAATAACCTCAGGCCAGAATGAAATGAGAGATCAGGCCAGGTTTTAGCAGAGGTCACTTTCGGTAAGAACGACTAACTTTTTATTGGCAACTCAACATGGGCAGGCTGAAAACTAAGGTTTTCACATCCAGGTTGTGTTTCCAAGTGTCCTAATAATTGCAAGAATTTTAAAATTTTGCCTCCACATCTCCAGTCCCACCCACCTCCACTCACACTCGCTCCCATACTCCCCCACGAAAAGACCTACCAGTCATGCCTCTGCTGGCACTGATCTCCGCAGGCATGGAACTAAAGAGTGTAAACATGTGTTGGGTTCACTTCATTGTGGCCCTTCAAATACCCGGGGGATGAAGCTTAAAACAAACGACAGGAGCCGGACTACATTTTGTGATAACTTTTTTTTCTTCTCTTTAGAAAAAAAAAAAAAAAAAAAGTACAAAAAAAAAAAGCTAAGAATAGCCAACATGAAAGTGTCAAGAAAACATTCTGACAGGTCCAGACAAGGGAGTTCCTTCTCTGAAAGGAGTTACACGTTAGTTATTACCATGCTAGAAAAATGAGATGCAGTTAAAATTCTAGAACAATTAAAAGCCACAAAGCCAAGCTGTTGCTCTGCGGCTCTAGGTTGTAGATGCTCCGATACCCTTTCTGTAAAATAATACTGTGCAAACTGTAAAATATTCATTTTCATAGAAAGTCCATACAATATGATATACAAAACTGTTGAGTTGACAGGGGAGACTGGTACTGGTTGCTTTTTGGAAAGAGGTCTGCAGTGTTACCTCCCAGTGCAAGGACATGATTCCAGAAAGAGCTTGAGTTTTTTTTAGATGGGAGAAGACTTTATCTAGGAGAGAACCATATAACCCCAATACCCCTCAAATCCAGGAGTCTCTGCCACTTTTTATGTAAGTAAGTGACTTCACTAATACAGTACTTTAACTTAGAATACAAAACAGGTTAAGAGACAAGAACACAAAGTTCTTTGTGAAAGGAATGTTTCTTTCTGCCCAATTGATTTTGAGATTTACCATTAACCAACATTGCCCTCCCTGCAACTCAAAAGTTAATTTTCATTAAAATTTAAAAGCTCTGGAGGAGGCAGCAAGTGCAGTAATAAAGGGGTAAGGTGAATTGTTACATTAATTTTATTTCTGTGCCTATAAAACTGAGAAAAGAAGGTCTGTGTACAAATATCACAAAACAACATCAATCATTGAATCAATGTGGTTCTTCAATGCGCACTGGAACAAGAAGAAAATTTTGTTGGTGTAAAATTCTGGCATAAATATATTAAAGCTGACAAAAAAAATCAGGGCAAGCTACATCACTTCCTCATACAAAAAAATGTACAAAACATTAGCTTCTAACTAGATAAACATAATACTTGTCTTCACAGTTTGACATCAAGTAACTGTGTGTCTTGAAGTATCGAATTGGAGGGTGATTAAAAAAACAGCTTGTGACACATCAGCTGTCTCAGGTGACTTCGGTCATGGAGGCAGAGTGATTCTGTAAAGACAAGCAGGTGTAATCTCAGAGTCGGGCTGATTGACTCGTGCACACTCACTCTTCCCTGGCTGTGCCCTTGCTCTCTTGTCTCCTGACTTCATACAGGCTGTTCCCTCTCCCTGAAATGCTTTTCCAGGGCCTCACAAATTATCACTGTTTCTATTAAATCTTCCCTGATTTTTCAACCAAAAATAAAATAATTTCTGCACCTAAACTTGGTCTCTATAAAGTTGTCTTGTATCATACTTAATCATATTTTAATAGAAACATTTAAGGATCTCAAAGTAACTTCAGCTGCATTCCACATTTTTAATGTGGTGTTTTAATATCAAATGGTTCTGATTTTTGAAAATTTTCTGTATGATTTATTCTTTGAGTCATGAGCTATAAAGAAATGAGTTTAATATTTTCAAATGTACAGGGTTGTTTTAGGTATAGATATCTATTTTTTTCCTAAAGAATGTAACCTGTGTGATATTGATCCTTTACAATTTCTTGACTTTTATGTGATTTATTTTCATAATGTTTCGTATGTTTTGAGGATTGTATGTAATGCACATTAGATCTTACTAATCATCTATATTTTCACTATATTTTATTTGCTTATTAGAGAGAAATGTGTTACAATCCATACTATGATTGCAGCTTTGTCCCCTTTTCCTCGTAATTCTATCAATTTGAGTATTTATGGCTTGTTTATATAACCCCTACCTGTTGTTTACATAACTTCTATATACAGGTCCCAACGTTTCCTCTTTTGTTTGAACTTAAACCCCCCAGTCCATGGGGTTGGGAAAGGACTTAGGAAACTGTGGCTTTAGATCTGATTATTATTGGTTTCTTGATTCCTGTTTATGTTTAAAATACTAGAGATTCACATATTCTTGAGAGCTCGACTACAAATTTTAGAAACTAAGTATTTTGTTTTTCAATGTACTTTTTATCTGTCCTGTTTGTGAAAACTAGAGCTTGATGCATTTCTTGCCATAATGTGAAAAATGACTTTTCCTTTATGTCTTCACTTTTATATATGCTTCCTTTTTGAAAAAAAAATGTTGGGTCAATGCTTTGTTAATTTACATGTTTATAAGATTCCATTTCAGAGTAAGCAGTAAAGATAAAGTAATTCAATAGGCTAGGATAACTAAATGGGTGACTTTGGGCAGACTTCTTTAACTTTCCAAGTCTTGTCTTCTATTTATGATATGATGTCTACAATACCACTAGTTTCAAGTCAAGGGGGCCCTTAGAATTCCTCTGGGAATATTTTCTGAACTATAAATATTCTTTTACCTCATGATTGTTGGATTAGAACCTCCTGGGGTAAGGTTCTAGGCACCTGGGTCTCAGCACCCATTAGATTCTTTTTCTGCTAAAGAAACAAAGGTCTCCCCTTCTTCCCAAATCTGGAGACATTGAGAGACTTTACACCACACCCAGAGTGAGTTCATACAATTGTTTCATTTCTAACTTCCTTTTGTTAATATAAACTGTGTTTGACAAGTGCACAGTTGCTCAACACCAAGGGCGTGCAGAAGCAGAGCACAGCTCCAAGCTGGTCTCCTTAGGGTCACAATAACCCTGTGGGATCCTAGAACAGGGTGTCTATGAGATTACAAGAACTCTACAGGACCACAAAATTATGCTTTGGAAACCTGACCATTTTTGTTTTGTTTGGATTCTATAATTACTTTTTGGTTTTTATTTAGTACTTGGGAAAGATTTTAGAAAATGAACCCTGTCTTAATCAACTATGCTAAAGGAATCACGGAAGACAAATATTCAAATTTGAGTTGATTTTCAGAAAGGAATAGAAAGCACTGTAACTCCACGTGGTAAAAGGGAAAGGTGTCTCAGGAGGAAGGAAAGGAGGGTGACCAGGTCCCCTCTCCAGCCAGACAGTCTTCTCCTTGAGGTTTTTTTTTTTTTTAACATTTATTCATTTTTGAGAGACAGAGACAGAGCATGAGTGGGGAAGGGGCAGAAAGAGAGGGAGACACAGAATCTGAAACAGGCTCCAGGCTCTGAGTCATCGGCACAGAGCCCGACGCGGGGCTCGAACTCACAAACTGCGAGATCCTGACCTGAGTCGAAGTCGGACACTCAGCCGACTGAGACACCCAGGCGCCCCAACTCCTTGAGGTCTTTTGAACAGTGGGATAGATTTCGCACGTATGAATGCATGCTCTGAAGAGAAGTTCCTATTTTCTCTCAGATTCCAAAAGATCTCCCTGGGAAGATGGTTCTATCCCAGATATTACAAAGGAGTCAGCTTCTAATAGCAACCACAGCTGTTGGAGTTGACTAGGGAGTCCTTGCCCACAGGAGAAACCACAGGGCAGATTTCTTTTGGAAGAACTGTAGCTCAGTTCAAATACAGTATCCCTTACTGCATGTTTCCATTTAATGCTAAATTGCAGACTTCAGAATGGAATTTCTCTTGAATGAAATGCCAGGCCCTATGGTATAGTACAGCAGGCGGGGCCTTTGGAATTAGATGGGTCTGTTTTAATTTTAACTGGGTGACCTTGGGCATGTTTCTTAAAATCTTTGTGTTTTACTTAACTTACCTCCAAAATGGAATTTATAACAATTGTAGGATTATTGTGAGGACTGAATGTGATGGCTTGCAATAAATGCTAATTTTCTTTTCTTGACCCAACAAGTAAAGGGTATAATCATCCTAACTGCCCACATGAAAACATTTTAAATAAAGGTGGATGCTTTGTTACTTGAGTCTTCTCTAATTGGTGTGGAAGGCATCACTTGAGAAGTCAACTTTCTAACCAGCGTCCTGTAGCTTCTCTTTGACTAGCCTGCAGAAGTCCTGTTCACTGTTTCTTATTAATTTCTGTCCTCTGTGGGGGTTCAGATAGTGACTATTGTCTGATTTTTGGTTCTTGCTTTTGTCTAAAGTCTCTAGTTCAGGTTTTGTTTCTGGCTTGCCTCTGCCCCTGTCAAACATTCATTTCATGCCTCACGAATGCCAGGAAATATGGAGAGTAAATAAGATATGGTTCATAGGGTTCAGATCCTCAAGGTCTCCAAGCTCTTGGCAGAGGCAGACATGAAGGGGCATTATTGGCATTAACTGTGCAGGACAATCACACAAGGGTCCATGAGGTCCTTAGGCACAAGCCTGTTATTCAGAAATGGCCTCGTTGTATCCAGATGGAACGATACACATGGAAACAAAGATACACGCGCAGATTGAAGGAAGTTCAACTGCTGCTCGTAGTGAATCATAATATATATTTTAAAGATAATCTTTCATTCTATCTTGTGGAAGAGCAGATTTTGAAATTCTGTTTGGCACTTCATATTTCAATGTAAGTGGAATCCCCCCAAGTACGGCCTAGATGTCTCTATGACCTCTGTGGTCACTATCAATGGTCCTGAGGGAGAAGAGAGAGAGAAGTCTGGAGAAGGCTTCCAACAGAGGGTAGTGCTTGAGTGGTGTTTGGCAGAAGGATGGGGTCCAAAGTTGATGTCCTTAAATTGGGACATTTAAGGCAAAGTAGAGAGCATTTCAAAGAACACAGAGACTCCCATGTTCGTGGAACTCAGTAGGTATTTGTTTGCTTTTAAAACTCACCTTTGTCTTCAGTTGCTTCACCTCAAAAGTAGAGGAAACCACTCTGATCTTATCAGGTACAGAAACATAATTAGATAGGGAAGACCAGAGAAAGTCTATCTCACCATTTCATTACAAGGGATCATGATTTAGCTCCTTTATCACTCAACCTGCATCGATAGGCTGTATGTAAATAAACCAGCAATAGATTTTTTAGTATGTTACTTCTTTTTTTTACATTTATTTTTGAGAAACAGAGTGAGATAAAGCGTGAGCGGGGGAGGGGCAGAGAGAGAAGGAGACACAGAATCTGAAGCAGGCTCTAGGCTCTGAGCAAGCGGTCAGCACAGAGCCTGATGCGGGGCTCGAACCCACAAGCTGTGAGATCATGACCTGAGCCGAAGTCGACGCTCAACTGACTGAGCCACTCAGGGGCCCCTTAGTATGTTACTTCTTAATTAAATCAAGTCAAAACGTTCACCTTAATACAGGTTGGGGGAAAAACAAACAAAATACTCGGCTCTGGGTTTAATGGAGAGCCCTAGTTTTCCCAAGATGGAAATAGCTTTAGTGTTTTGTTTTTCTTGTTAGTAAAATTAGAAAGACTTCACTAAATGTGAAAAGAAATAGGAGAGTTCATCTCAGATACCGGATAGTTAATAATCTTTAATAAGGGAAAATATTATTTTATACTATATTGATAATTCCAGTAGGAAGTGATTTGCTTTTCCCTTGTACTATCTATGCAAATGGTTTTGTAAGGATATAAACATAAACACGATTTCAAGATGAATAGATTATTACAGGAAAACATTTTAGTGGGACTCAGCCTGGCCGGACAGCAGAACCCTGTTTTGTTATTGGTTCTCTCCTTCTCTGCTTAGAGAACCACTCATCTCAGCTCTCCTGCTTGCTAGCTACGTGGCCTCAGGCAAATTCGGTGAACATCGCTATCTTCATATTCCTATTAAGTTTTTTTAACGTTTATTTATTTTTGAAGGAGAGAGAGAGAGACAGAGAGAGAGAGAGAGAGAGAGAGAGAGTGCGAGCAGGGGAAGGGGCAGAGAGAGAGCGAGGGAGACACGGAATCCGAAGCAGGCTCCAAGCTCTGAGCTGTCGGCACAGAGCCCAAAGTGGGGCTTGAACCCACGAACCGTGAGATCATGACCTGAGCTGAAGTTGGACGCTTGACTGAGCCCACCAGGCACCCCCACGTTCCTATTTTTTAATCTGTGCAGTGGGACTTTCCTATCGATTCAATAGGTTTTTGTTCAAATAAGAATGTAGTTGTAAAGCACCTAGCAACTGTCCCAGGCAAAAACAAGTGTTTGATACTATCTCTCGAGGCTGCTTTCACTTGGCGAGTCTTCTGCATGGCATTTCCTGTCTTCTCAGACAGAATACACTTCTTTTTCTTCATTTGGATTCACAAAGCACCTTGGGAACCTCTGATTCAGTATGCCATATTATGACTACTCACTTATATCCACCTTCCTGATTATCTGTGAGTTCTTCGAGGACAAGGACTGTGCAGCTAATCATTTTCTGTATCTCTGACATTTACATCAGGGCCTTGGTTCATAAGTGAGTATGGTTGCATTAAAATTTTTTGATTGTGGTCATCAAAATAGATGCAAAAGGACACTTAGTAACCTTTTTAATGTTCGTTTTTTTTTTAATGTGCTTCCAGCTTACATCTATTGCTGAATGTAACAAAACCTTTCTCTTTCTAAATATTGTCCTAGTCACTAAACAAGATTGGCCTCCCACATGATTGGCCCAAATTTCATAAATGTGGTATTACATAGGTCAAGGTGTCTTAAAGCAGCTGGGGTTTAAAAGTTAGACATTACTAAGAACTTCCTGAGGATTCATGATTGCCACGCCCCAGAATAAATACAGGACTATTGAGAGAAGATTGAAGTTCTTGAAGCCTTTACCTCAGATTTGATTAGTGTTGAGTGGATTCAGTGGTATCCTGCTTCCAGTAGAGGAATGGATTAGCTGACCTCCCAAGATAACCGGCCTTGAGCCTGTGGGTTTGGTTCGCTAAAACCACTTTACTGTACCTGTGCGCTTAAGGTTTCCAGAGGGCTTTCTATCCTTGGGAAAGCCATTAGGGGCACTCCACGGGGATCCTCGGGTTTGGATTTGGAAGGAGATCCTTGTGTTCCTTTAAAGTTATGGACCACACACATTCCCTGCAGGATGAGGGGAAAAAAGACTGGAGTCAGACTAGAGCCATCTATATGCCTGGGCACCTCTGAGGATGGCAGGCAGGCCTTTCCCCCTAGAACATCGCTGCCATAGTGACTGTCTTCTTTTGAGCCAGTGGGTCATAGGGGCCATGCAAAGACCTCGGGCATAGTTTAGGGTGTCTACTCAACATGTCTAGGGGCTGATGAAGCATCTGACTGATAACCACATGGCCAGTGGTAATCAATCCACCCCACTAAGCCTGTTTCCTCACCTGTGAATGGAAATAACAACACCTATCTCACAGATCTGAAATGATTAAAAGACACAACGAATGTAAATCATCTTATAACAGCAGCATAATTTATTGAGGGCCACTCTGTGTCTGGCATGGTCCTGAGGACTTCACCTTCCTTCATTTAACCCACTCAGCAATCTTACAAGGGAGGGACTATTATCATATTCAACTTGGGTAAGGAGGACAGAGAAGTTAGATAACTTGCCCAAGGTCACACAGAGATTTCAACTCCACAGCCCCTTAATCATACCACTCTACTCTTTTGCCTCTTAACAAGCGCCACACATATAGCAAATGATCCATGCTGACGAGTCTTTCACTCCTAAGACGACCCTCCCTAAATTATGTGACTACTGTTTGCTTGAGATTAAATACCTCAAAATCGTGGCACTTTTCCTTTATTGCTTCCATGAAAACACTTTCCCTCTAAACGACTGCTCACTTTTATTTCTTACTGAGGCCCTCCTTCATAACCGAGTCTGTTTTTACCATCTTCTCTGCTTCTTTTGCCCTCGTAGAGTTTATCTGTCTTTTTCCACTGTCTTCATTGTTCTGCATCTTTGTTTCTATACCCAGTGTCTTTGAATCTTTCCTGTCACTCTTCAAACCCTGCAGAACATTTATATAAATATTCTCTACTTGGCTTTCTTCCACCTCACTCTCCTGCTCTGCTTAAACCCCCTCGATTCAGGAAATGGGAGAACTGGGAAACATAGGAACTCTGAAGTTGGAAAGACCCAGGTCAGATTTATAGCTTATTGGCTGCGTGGCCATTGAGTAAGTTATTTATCTTTGAGCCCCATTTTCTTCGTCTGTAAAATGAGGATAAGAATAGTGTTAGGGTTGTCCTAGGAGCACATGATTTGGTGTATATACAGATTAGGGCACATAGTAATTGCTCAACTAATCACCAACCCCTGCCCTGGCTGCTTTAATCTTCACAATAATGCATATGTGCTCTAAAGTATGCTCCTGGTCTCACAGAGTCTTCTCTTCCTGTCTTCCTGTCCAAGTCTCCACTTTGGGAGGCTTCCAGTCTCTTCGAAGACATCTTTCCCCTCCCATTTCCAAGCTCAGTGTGTGTGCGCATGTGAAGGGTGCACCTGTGCACATGCAGACAACAGGAAGAGCGTGGGGGTCTGTCTCTGCCAGGGTAATTCAGCAACAGTTCTGGGTCTTACATAAAGACCATTTGTGGAAAACAAAATTGGACATTTGCCATCAACTGGGAAGGCAAGAACAGAGCAAATAATAACTAAGCGGTAGGAAACAGGGCTGCAAGTTAGTGAGAGAAAGGAAGGTTAATACTAAGGCAGAATTTGTACATGTGGCCTTAGAAAATGCAAAGAATGTCACAGATTTCATCCCATAAAGACCTCATGAAATACCTCGGGACAGTCTGTACCGTTCTTCGTCTCTAGCTGGGGATGTTGGTCCCGGGACTGATGGACAGCAAAATTTTTTGGCTTTTGAGCCTGAGCCTTCACTGATGGACTACTGATCTGTCTTTGAAAACCCTCTCTTCTCTTGAAGTCACCCGTGCCCTTTCCAAACTCTTTTAAAAGCAATCATTGGGAAAGATCTCCTATGAGAGATCAACACCTCAGGATCATTCAGCACCGCTGTTCCTGCAGCTTCACACGGACAATTTGCATGGAAGTCCTTCATCTTTCACTTTAGAAAGAAAGCCTGGATCCATTTAAAATAATTTGGAATTAAAATGGAGCTTCCCCATCTCCATGGGGAGATCAGTGTTTTGGGCAACTGGGAGCATTTCCTGTATCTCAGCAGGTAAAAATGTTGGAAACTCTGAGTTAGAAGTTAGGAGAGGCATAGGTGTATTTAGTGTGTTGGGAAGGGCAAGGAGGAAGGCCAGGACAAGGAAGAGTCATCTATGTATAATGCCAGTCTCTATGGGTGCTTTGGACCAGGATAGGCAGAATGGGAGGGGGGACATCCGGACTGTGATGGCTATTGTCTTTTAGGGGAAGCTTGCTGAATATTATTAGGGGATTCATTTCATGCACAACATAGGACTCTTCAGTCCCAGTGATTTACTGTAAATCCTTCCAGGTATACTTTAAATCCCTGAAGAGTATTTACAAATTGTACCTCTGTGGTATGCCCTTGTGATAAAATACCACACAGCAAGAAAGATAAATGAATTGTTGAGACATGCTACAATGGATGGATCTCAAAATAATCATGTCAGGTGAAAGATGGCCAAGAAAATGAATATACACTATATAGTTCCATTCATATGAAATCCTAGAAAAGGCAAACTAATATAGAGTGTTGGAGAGATCAGTGGTTTCTTGGGAATGAGGGGAATGGATGAGGGGGAGAAAGATATATGTATGTCAAAATTTATCAAATTGTACACTTCATGTGGCATCTATTATCTGCCTATTATAGTTCAATAAAACCGTAAAAAGACAAAAATAAAAATTAACCTCTTCTCTTCCAGTCCAACTAAGATTAAGAAATTTCCTAGTTGATCAGGTGGTGAGGCCCCCATCTATTTGAGGAACTAAAATCATCAGAAAAGTAAAAGATACGGAGAAAACTATATCAGCCAAAACTCTTCTCCAGAAAGATTATATGTGGTTGAGAAGCCACTTATAGTGAAAATAAGCTGAGAGCCACGTGTAGGTGACAGCAGAAGCCTTCTAAAAAGCCTGGGAGTGGCTAGAGGAGTGTTTTCATACTGCAGAGTGGGATATGCAAGTCTGGGCCAGAGCAGAGTTTCTGAGGATGCGGGAGAAGGGGCTGTCTGCTTCCACCCAGGCTCTTTGTTTTCTGTTCTTCCCTCCTTAGTTTCTGCTCTCGATACATTCTGAACAGATATTTGAAGAACATTGCTTTAAAAATAAAGAACACTGCTTTGAAGGTACGCCAAATTACTAGTCTGCTGGACCCCAGTCCACAGCCCAGTGTTGAAGGAAGCAGAGCAAGCCGTCCTCCACAGGCATTCGTCTTTCTGACCCCTTGGGGGAACATGCAGTCAGATTTCTGAAAGAAAGGGTGCTTTAGAAGTCATTTTTGTAGCAAAAGGATGCAGAATACTTGGAAGAAAGTCGCAACTCACAAGGCTGGGGCAGGAGGAACACGGACTTACACTGTGAAGTCTGGCTAACCTGACAGCCTTGCAGAGGGCACGAGAGGGAAAAAGGTAGAGAGAGGGAAGCTAACCTACCAGAAACAGGGCTACGGCAGTGCCCAGGATGAAGCCCGCAATCACGTCGGAGCAGTGGTTCCGATACTCAGAGACCCGATTAAGGCCTGTCAGGAAGGCTGTGCAGAGGGTCCCGAGGCACAGCACTGGTTTAGCCAGCCGACTGCTCTTTGTCTTGATTGTGCTTGTGATGTACATCTGGAACAGGACAGAGACCAGCAAGTGACAGGCAGCCTCCTTGTGCGGTGCAAACACATACATGCACAGACATGCACCAGCACATGCAACAGGGGCCGCGCCCAAGTGGCCACACTGACTAGTTGAACAATTCCACTAAGTCAGGTAGGAAAGAATGTGGGTGGGAAACCAGTGCAGCAAGAACAATGGATGGCCGTCTCCTAATCATGTTTTGTGTTCTAGTGGGCCCGTAAACAGAAATAGCGATGCAGAGACTGACCGCATAATGAACATCAGAGTGTGCAAGTTTTATGCAACAAATTAAAGAATCACTTGGAGTATAAGGAAACCCACACAGAATCTCAGATACCGAAGAAACCTTCTGTGAGGATGAATTTTATGAAAGAGAAGGCCAGGTAGGCAAGTGGCTAATACGTTTTACTTTTGGTGTCTCCCAGAGTTCTAGCTGATTCTTCACACTTGTGAGCAACAAACACAAAAGCATTGACTGGTTAGTTGATTGGCTGCATTAGAACTTCCAGATGGGTGTGTCACACAAACAGGTTTCAGTTGTGCTAAATTCTCACGTTCCCTTGGAACAGCTGTGATCGGCTCTCTGCATTCATTTACTCTGGTGTTTAAATTTTTAAAAAATGTTTTATTTCTTTCTGAGAGAGAGAGTGCAAGCCGGGAGGGGCAGAGAGAAAGGGACAGAGGATCTGAAGTGGGCACTGCGCTGACAGCACGAGTGAGTCTGAGTGAGGCTGGAACTCATGAACCGCAAGATCATGACCTGAGCCGAAGTTGGAGGCTTAACCTACTGAGCCGCCCAGGTGCCCCTACTCTAGTCGTGTTTGAAATTATTGAACTCTGTGTTTTAAAATATCGAACTTTTCTATGGGTTCCCCGATATCCAAAAGGTTGGGAAAGGAGTTCCTGACCTGAGGAAAGGATGATGTAATTTATGGCACCTGAGATGTGGGCTGTTCTTATCTATTGTGAGGGGCTTGGCAACACTCTTAAAGTTTCATCGACTCAGTTATCAAATCTGTGTCTGGTGGCCTAGAGCCTCTTTCAAAGAGGTAAACACGGTTCGATCACCTGGGCAATGGTTATAAGAAACCACTAGAGGGCATTACTGATCCATCCCATCATTTCTTTAGAACCGATAAATGAATTTGCAACTCTGAGAAATAGTATGCTAATACTTACAGTCTACAGTGTGTTTGTATGGCCTGAGCACATACAGGTTCAGTGGATGCATTTTACAATGTTACAATGGAAACTTTTACTTTTGTAGAATGATGTTTCAACAGTGGTATGAATACAGAAGATGGAATTCTCTATCACATGTAATAGATGACCTACAAAAGTATGGTTTGATCAGTTACAAAAATTAGAGCACATTACACCATTCTGGGGCTGTATAGGAAATGTTACTTAACATCTACACTAGATATATTTAACTCTAGTATTTTATCTTTTTATGTTGTTTTTTAATTGTACCCTTTATCAATCTTTCCTATAAGATTACAAACTATAAGAACAGGGGCTTAGGGTTAGTATTCTTCACGGTATTAACTAGTCCTTAGGAGATATTTGTTGAGTAATTTCTGAAAGCACTTCACACATAACAGGGGCTCAAAAAATGTTCACACAATTGGAGTCTTGTATCAGGGTTTATCTGATTATAGTCTGTGGGGCATGATTTGAATTGGATTATATCTGAATCCTTGAAAACATCTGCTATTCTGAGCAGACTTCTTTTTTTCTCAAATTTGTATCTCGTTTGATGAGACAATAGATTATTATGAGTAACAGATTTATTTTTATAACGGTGTTCTACAAATTTCACACCTCAGTGGCTTGAGTTCGATAAATATGGGTAGGAAAAGGGCTCAGGAGTACATTGCTTCATAGAACTTAGGCTGTAGATAATTTAGAACAAATGGATATTTTGAAAGTTGGAGAACATGCCAAATGCCTGAGAGGATTTTCTTTGTTTAAAGAATACATGGTCGGCCTGCCTATCTATCTATCTATCTATCTATCTATCTATCTATCTATCTATCTATCTATCTATCATAAAGCAAGGCTCACCAAGCTACGATTGATCTGTTTGAGGCTTCTATATTATCTATGTGCATGTTTCCTAACATGGGGCAGCTGAAGTCATTTTTTCTCTCCTATTCATTAAAGAGCAGATTTAAAAGGAATAACTAGGAAGACTAATTTTGGGTAATTGGTGGTTGACAAATTCATCCTACAGATGTGATCTTGTGAATGTGATGCCAAGGAGCCATCGTTTTAAAGAGAATATTCAGCAGTTTACTTGACGCTGTACTGAGTAGACCAGACGTGTAGTCGGTCCCCCTCTTTCCACCCTGAATGTAGGCATCCAGGTGCTGGCAGGGACGCCCTTCAACCGGAGGCAGACTCTCAGCAGAGAGTGCAGTTACCCTCACTTGAGGGGGTGGGAACATGCTCTCCTGGGGGTGGGGGCGAGTCTTGCTCAGAACCTCTGGGAAGAATGGATTATTTCAAAGGGGTCTTTCCTCTGCCTTCTCCTTCCCTTCCATTGAGACTCACTAGACCAGTCCTACCTGGAACATAAAGTTCAAGTAAGGAAAAGATGTGTTTTTGACCAATAGTTGTTCTTCCCCAGGGAAATGCATAGGCTATCTGCCTTTGAGCTGATCCCTCTACTTCTGTGCTCTTGTTTCTAAGGAAGCATAGGCCAGAGAAAGGGGAGATGAAGTCACTTCCAAAATGGATGCAATTAAAGAGTAGGAAAGTAAAAGGGACAGCATGGTTTCTTCTTGTATTTTAAGATGTGGGACCCACTTTAGGTTTTCTCTGTGACGAAAGCAAACAATGTAGAGAGAACATTGTACACTAGCGGGGGCAGTCAAAGCCTGTAGGATTTGGGGAGCAGGGACAAGTGAACTTTCGGGTGTTGGGGATCTGGTAGGATCCCCCTTCTGTTCTGGGTAAACGGTGAAGAAGAGTGTCGGGAGGAGCAGAGGAAAGCTGTGTTTTTATCCCGGGTCTGTTGCACTACCCACGCAGCCGTTCACATTAACGCCCACACCTGCAAACTTGCAGGCAGGTGTGAGAAATGTATGCTGTCCTGGAACCAGTGGAACTTTGGCAAAGAGTGCTGTTGTGAGCAGTGGGAGGATCCCCGACAGAGTGCCAGAAGCCTGGGTCCCAGGTCTAACTGTGGGTTCTTACCTATTTCTCTGGGGCTCAGTTTCTGCATCTGTAAAATGGGAAGATTTGACTAAGAGATTATCCACATTCCCAAATCAATATCCTCCGGCAGCTCGGTATGTTACCCTGGGGTGTTGGGGCGGGGGGGGGGGGGAGGCAACGGTATGGTGCTATGCAGGAGAAACATGTTGTAACAGGACTTGAAAAATCACTCTAAGTGACTGTGACAAAACAGTGAAGGGGAGGAGGGCAGAGAGACATGTATCCCAGCCGACAACTCATCTTGGGAGTGCCGGCAAGACTGGGCTACTCACCGTGGCATATAAGGCGGAATAAATGCTCAGAGCGGCATGTTTGGAGGGAAAGGACCTCCGAGCCTTTTCTATCACTTCCATGTCCCCGGTACAAATGTTGCCATTGTTTATGAACTGGTGGTGTGCTCGGCAGTCTGTACTGGTGTAGTTCGGCTTGCACACTGTCAGGAAGTACGGGGTTAGGTGCCCCGTGACCACCTGTCCGGCGTTTACAAAAATGTCAGTAGCAAAAAGTCCGAAGGCAAATACCCCTACAAGGAGATTTGAAACGATTAGCAATGGGGAGGTGCACCGTCGGTTGGTTTTGTCCCTGAGAGGAAAACGTAGCAGTGAGAGACCATCAGAACCTACCAAAAATGATCTCGCCAAATTGTCTCCCCAACCTTTATCTTTGCAGGGAGTGGTGCCTGCTTCCCAAATCATTATTCCATTCAAATTGATGCAGATATTCTGCGGTTAGCATTTTATCATTTTGTATAAACCAGAAGCAGCATGTTCTAATGGGAAGGACTAGACTTGGGGAATCATACAGATTTGGGCTCCATCCAGCCCCAACGTTGCTGACATTCACAGAAGTTATTTGCCTTCTCTGAACCTTGGTACCCTCAGTCACAAAATGGTCGGGGGGAGTGATACCTCTTGGGGGGCAAGATTAAGTAGGATAGGTACAAAATACTCCCTTTGGCGTCAATAGCTACTCAACGTCAGTTCCTTTTTTTTTTTTTCCTGTAGAAAATATATTCTGCCTGCTCATGTTTGGAAATGCAAATACTCTGAGGAGGGGATATTTATGACATCATGGCGGCTGAAGTGAATGAGGTTGTTAGGGAGTTCTCCTTAAAGATAAAAAAGGTCATTCCAGAAACCTCGATTGAATTGGATGTTTCATTTGACAGGGGCAGAGAAAATGAGAAGAAAGGGAGAGTGTTAAAGAAAAATGTTGGTGACTGTATCGGTTTCATACAGCTGCTGTAAAAAGTTACCACAAACAGAGTAGCTTAAAACAACACAAGTGTATCTTCTTAGAGTTCTAGAGGTAGGTTTCCCTGGGTGAAATCAACAGGTTAGCAGGATTGTGTTCCTTCTGGAAGCTTGAGGGTAGAATTCATTTCTTGCCTTTTCCAGATTCTAAGCTGTTTTACATTCCTTATCTGTGACCCCCTTCTAGCAATTATGTCACTATGACCTCTGCTTCCATTGTCACATTTTCTTTGACTCAGAGTTTCCTGCCTCCCCCCCCCCGCCTTTTTTTTAAAGTTATTTATCTTGAGAGATTTTGAGTGAGTGAGAGAGAGAGAGAGAGAGAGAGAGAAAGAGAGCGCGCGCGCAGGGAAGGGACACACAGAGAGAGAGATTTCCAAGCAGGCTCCGTGCTGCAGGCACAAAGCCCAGCGTGAGGCTCAAACCCACGAACTGTGAGATCACGACCTGAGCTGAAACCAAAAACAGGACGCTTAATGGACTGAACCACCCAGGCACCCCTCCTGCCTGCCTCCCTCTTATAAGGACTTTTGATTACATTGGGTCCACCTGTCCAACCCAGGATAATCTCCTCAACTCAAAAGCCTGAGTTTAATCACACCTGTAAATTCCCGTTTGTCATATAAGGTAACAAATCCACAGTTTCCAGGGATCAGGATATGGACATTTTGGGAGAGGAGGGCATTATTCTTTCTGCCACACTGACTTTGCTGTTTGGCTGAGAATCCTGTGGGTAGGCTGTATTTCCTGGATTTTATCTGTCCTCTGGCAAATTCCACGGGATTAGTCCCAATAAGATTGAACAGGGTAGGGCAGAATTCTTTATAGGAAGCTTCACTGTGAACTCTTTCAAAGCCTACACAGTACAGCTATAGATTATCAGTGCACTATTGTCTGTTAAAAATATCAAAGGGGGCTGTGCAGAGCCGAGGTACATACAAGTTACTTGAAAGGATAAAGACTTCCCAAATGCAGCTCAATTATGGGAGAAGTTGGCAAGTGTGAGAGTCAGCATTAACCCCTGTAAATGTCAAGGATCTGCTACAGTTTCAGTTAAGTTTCTACCCAGCTTCGACTCCCATATTCAATGTCCTCCATCTGCAAATTGTGCTGACATCAGCACTGAAAAGTTGATCCATTATAGCAGAAGTGAAGACAAGTTTGGCTGAAACCTTCATCCGGTTTTCATTTTGATCTGTATTGATTGCTATAATTTTCTTTTTTGTGGCTTTGCCAGGATGTGCTTTATCACAATGAGAACTGGCTCTTTTAATAGCTTCAGCCAGCTCACTCTCAGAGGGTCTGACCTCTGAGAGTAGGCAATCATTGATCATTCGTGGCAATTTTCCCCCCAGGTTCAGGAAGTCTGAGTGGTTAGAGATTTTTTTTTTATATACACCTTTAAGCAAGATTCTTAAAGACCAGGTCTCTGGCTTTTTCAAGGGGGCAATAAGTCTGTCTGGGCATACTTTTCCAGGAAACCAGGGTAATTTATGATTTGAAAAAGGACAAGTGCCAGCACTTTCCTCTGGCATTTTATTTGTCAGAAGTGCTTCCAATTAGGGCGGGTTTGTTCTTTCTGAGACAGGATTTCTAGGCTCCTAGGATGGGTGTCTGAAATGCCAGCTCTGTGGTCCATGGTGATTCTGTGATGGGCAGCTCTCCTATTTATTGTCCTGTGATATTTTGCAGAAAGTTGCTTTCCCTCTTCTTTGCCTCCTTAGGCATCATCTCTGCTTCTCCTAATGGCTTAACAAGCATCTGCTTTCCAAACATTTCATTCCGGTGCATTTGATCTAGCTTCAGAAGGGCACTGTCACAGGCCACCTGAATGTCACAGGCCATGCCAACAAAGGGCGGCAGAACCTGAAGCAGCGATTCACAGACAATGTCCTATCACACGGGGCTTTTGTAAGACACTCCAGCCATTGCCCTTAACCCTGAGCTACTTGTGTGTATTTTACAAGCCTCAGAAGCTAACAATAGCTCCTTTTGTCCTCAGGGTCAGGTGGAATACCATTTATGGTCTCTGTATTGCAACGTATGATTTGAAGGGGATGTTTTTAAAATGTCTATAGAACCTACCTTGGTGTCAAAAAATTCTTTAAGTGAGGTCATATTTTTGAAATTTTAACAGATACATTTTTCATTCCTATAACCCTCCCTAGTGGGTTCTATTTATCTTATGAATCTGCTCCCAGTAGTGTTCCTTGCTTCAGAAGAGCTGATCGCATTTATGAATGAATTTATAAGCTGACACAATAGCCTAAAAGTAAAGTGCTTTTGATTTGCCAGAGCTGTGTGCTTGAGACACTTGTTATTGTTGTTGCTTTGTTTGGAATTCCAAAAAGGCTTGGATGGGAAGACTGAGAGCCACCCTTGGGGATGGGTGGGGGGGGATGTGGCTGAGGATGCCACACAAGGAGGCTGAAGGAGTGAAGAGGCACTCCCATGCTCCCTGCCTCACGCTGGCTGACAAACCCAGGGTCAGGGCAACAGAAATCTCCAGAATGATTTCTGGAAATCCATTTGAAGTGTGTCCTATCCCTCTCAGGGTGTAGCTCAGGAGCTGCAAGCCTTTTAGAGAAGCTTCACACCCAGCACGGTATCAGACGAGGGTACCTGCATTAGCAATGGCAGAAGATCAAATTGGTGGAGCCCAAGGGCCTCCTCACAAGACTCATACGTTCTGGTGTGGTGTGGGGTAAGCAGTTGTAAATTCCCACATCCCTAAGGGATGACAGGCATCAGAATGCCAACAGGACCAAGAGGCTAGGAGGGCCTGAAATTAGGACAAAGAGATTGATTATGATGTCTGTGGTCCTTGTCAGGATGCCATAGATCAGCTAAGGAAATCTAAGCATGCCTCTTCTTTGTTGTCTGTTTTTTAAAGTTTATTTATTTATTTTGAGAGAGACACAGACAGCGCGAGTAGGGGAGGGGCAGAGAGAGAGGAAGAGAGAGTATTCCAAGCATGCTGCACACTGTCAGCACAGAGCCCAACGTGGGGCTCCAACTCAGAACCATGAGATCGTGACTTGAGCTGAAACTAAGAGTTGGATGCTTAACCAACTGAGCCACCCAAGTGCCCCGGCCTCTTCATTGTGGTGTAAATATGACACCCATCAGGCAAGCCCAAGGATAAAGAAAGAGGAAAATGAAGGTATCGAAAAGTCCTTATTTTTTTCCTCAGGATTCTATCTGGGTCCATCTGATCTCAGTCTGTCTATGGACAAATTAGGGTCTTTGATCACTAGTAATTTGGGACACGGAGGTCAAATTCTGGGACCTGGTCCCTACTATGGAATCATTACAGTATTCTACCCTTTCGCTCAACCATGAACGTAGAAAAACAGTGACATAACCAGGAAATGTGCATGAGGAGAACCACCAAAGCCACAGATAATTGGCATGCTGGAAAAACAGGACTCATACCAGGATACCATTAGGCCTTCCAAACAAAGAACTGGGAAAATACATAACCGGACTCCGTGGTATGAAGGAGGATGCTATTGCTTTTCACACAGGTGCCCTTCATTAGGAAACCTAGCCCCAGATAGTAGGTTGGGAACGGGGTGAGTAGGGGCTGGTGGGTGAGGGAAAGACTACATTCCTTTTAGCCACAAAGATCCTGTGGCCTTTAGAGGTGGGGCTTCTAAATTGAAGGCCAACTGTTCTATATTCAATTATAAATGTGTAATTTACAGTTTAATATGGCACCTAGCTGACAGCCTCTGGTGGAGCATCTCTCAATTGTCTACTAAAGTATACATGGGGCTTGTGAAAAAAGATGGAAACTCATAATGTCTGCCCAAAGGGAGAATCAGCAAGGGATTTCCATTGTCAATAAGTGACATGGAGTGAGTTTACTCTCTGTCTCTGTCTCTGTCTCTGTCTCTCTCTCTCACACACACACACACAATTTTACTTCATGAAAAACTCAAGCTTCTCCTTAGAAAACAGAGATCAGGGGAGAAAACCTAGGGCGAGAATTGCTTTCTGTCCTACCATCTGGCCGCTGACTCAGATTCAGGCTTTAGATTGCTCAGAAATAGGGCTGCAGTCACTCCACTGGATGAGGTCTGCTCTTTGAATTTATCTGAAACTCTCTCCTCTCCTTCTTCACTCTCCTGAATGTATTCAGAAACATAGTCATGGACAGCAACTTGGTGGGAAGTGGCAGGAGCACGGGCAGTAGTGTCTTCTAGGAGGAACACACCCAGACGGGCTCTAGAGAGCAGGGCCTGCTGGGTCCTGTGGTTTTGTGTGCGTCTCATCTTTACAGTAGTGGGGGTACAAGGAGATGCCAGTTCACTGGAGCCGAGGAGCTCCAGTAGAAAGCCTGCTGACTGGGAACTGGACTGAAGCTGTGCACACCAACCGGCTGGCAAGCTGTCGTTCCGGAGAGCAGGCCAAGAGCAAGCCACAATTCTGTTGATGAATACTGTGTATAGGGCTTGCCTCACTTAAAAGTGAATAGGCCGAGAGGTGCCTGGCTGGCTCAAGCAGTTAAGTGTGTGACTCTCGATCTTGGCTCTGTCACGATCTCACAGTTCGTGAGATCGAGCCCCATGCTGGGCTCTGTGCTGACAGCGTGGAGCTTGCTTGGGATTCTCTCTCTGCCTCTCTCTCTCTCTCTCAAAATAAATAAATAAACAATAAAAATGAGCAAACAGGGAGGGGTGCCTGTGTGGCTCAGTAGGTTAAGTGTCCAACTTCAGCTCAGGTCATGTTCTCGGCCCTGTGTTGGGCTCTCTGCTGTCAGCACAGGGTCCTCTTAGGATCCTCTGTCTCCTTGTCTCTCTGCCCATACCCCCCCCCCCCCCCCCGCCTCATGCTTGCTTGCATGTTCTCTCTCTCTCAGAAATAAGTAAAAATTAAGGAAAAATAGGGAGAAAGAAACAATCACATACTCATGGGGTCTTAGAAAAAATATTTCTATTCGAGACTTGTAGGAATTTTACATTAGTGACTATTCAGTAATGTCTACCTCTCTCATTAGAATTGTAGAATATACAAGCTCTCTCAGAGCACTGACCACCTCTACTTTAACACTGCACACTAAGTACCTAGTATCAAATGTGGCACATAGTAAACATTTCATACATATTTGTGGATCGATTCATGAACTGCTAAAGAAACCTCAGAGCAACAATAGAAGAGGATAAGAAAGCATAGGAACTTGTCCAAATTATCTCACATTGTCGTCTCACATCCTTGATTCTACTGAACACAGAACACAGGGTTGACAATAAACCATTTGGCATGTAAGCTGTAGGGACCATGTCTCTTTTTTATAAACTTCACAAAATCCTGCATAGTCCCACTTAGCAAGTAAAGAGAATAATTGAAAACTGGGACTATGTAAGTTCTCATGAGTCGGGAAACTCATAAGTCATCATTGTAAATTAAAGGATTCTCCATTTTTGATGCAGCAAGAATGAAAAAAGAACCTTAAATTGGAAGATGGAGATCCCTGCTATATACATAGGAGAGACTTCCTGCCGGGGAGGCCTGTGAATCCCGAAATCATGACCAGCTTGGGTATAGTTTTAGACTTAGACATATTTGAGAGAAATGTCCCCATTTCTGATCCTGAGAAGTTGCAATGGTTGTCAGTTTAAATATTAACACAGGGGCACATGAAGTCATGACTCCTACCTATTCTCATGCAGAGAAACTAAAATATAGAACTTCAAAAAAAAAAAAAAAAGAAAATATTGAAAAAGACATAAAAATGAGTTATCTGGGTTAGGTTGGTCACAGTACTCTCTGAAAAGGGGAGGGACTCCCATTCCTCCGTCAACATCCCTTCTCAGCCTCTCATCTAACATTTCTAAAAGAGGGCTGATCCTGTGTCTATGTTTAGCAAAACAATGCAGTGAAAGAGAGGATGGAAGAACTATTGTGCTATGTGACATTGAGAATGCTTGAACATTTTCTCATGTTCAAAATGTAACCAGCTTTGTGAATCTTTTGTGATAGTTTTCCTACTATGACACTGAGCAACAAGCAAACCGCCCTCGAATCAGTTCCTAGCCTTTGGTTTAGTGGGGAAATGGATGAAAAGCTTATCCCACAGGAACAAGGAGAGCCAGTGGCATGGGTTCGTCAGTCCATTTTCGACAGTGGAAGGGGAACACCTAAGGAATTCTTATGGGCCATGTCCTCAGTGCACATTCTGATTCAATCACCAACTCTTGATTCCACCAAATCTCCGTTGTAAATAGAATACAAGATACAAAGAAATGAACAGAGTTCCTTTTTGCTTTTACTTTTGCCACATCAAGTTCCTTAGTGGAAAATCTCAGGGGAGAAAGTCAGTCAGCTGTTGCTCTCAATTCAGCTGTGAAGACCATTCTCTCAGGAAACAACCATTTCTTTAGGAAAAGGAAAGAAAGAAGGTGAAATGTCTTTTCATTTTTGAGAGAGACAGAGAGAGAGAGAGAGAGAGAGAGAGAGAGAGAGAGAGAGAGAGAGAGACGGAGAGAGACAAAGAGAATCTAAAGCAGGCTCCATGCCCAGTGAGGAGCCTGCCTGACCCAGGGCTCGATCTCACAACCTGAGCCAACATCAACAGTAGGATGTTTAACTGACTGAGCCACCCAGGTGCCCTGAAGCGTCTTCTGTTTAATATGCTTTATTCAAACTGAAAGTTACCCAACGAAGAGACTTATCTGTGTTACCATGTTCATCCCATTTCCTTGTAAGGATGTACTGCACAGGTGAGATGTTTAAATAAGAGTGCCATGGATACTAGGTAATAACAATAAAGACAGTAACAAGGATAGCTAATACTGTGTGCTTAGTGTGCATTAGGTATTGGTCTAAATGCTTTAGAATATAGTTCACTCAGTTGCCACCACAGCTCTATGAGGTAGACACTGTTAGTAGCTCCACATTTCACAAAGAGGTCAATTAAGTTGACCAAAAAAGAGCTGGGATTAGAAACTAAATAGTATGGCTCTAAATCCACACTCTTTTTTTTTTTAAGTTGATTTATTTATTTAAAAAAAATTTTTTTTTCAACGTTTTTTATTTATTTTTGGGACAAAGA
Source organism: Felis catus (assembly GCF_018350175.1). Classification (NCBI taxonomy): domain Eukaryota; kingdom Metazoa; phylum Chordata; class Mammalia; order Carnivora; family Felidae; genus Felis; species Felis catus. The sequence goes on along the minus strand of NC_058380.1, from coordinate 63,249,301 downwards.
GAGACAGAGAATGAACGGGGGAGGGGCAGAGAGAGAGAGGGAGACACAGAATCAGAAACAGGCTCCAGGCTCCGAGCCATCAGCCCAGAGCCTGACGCGGGGCTCGAACTCACGGACCGCGAGATCGTGACCTGGCTGAAGTCGGACGCTTAACCGACTGCGCCACCCAGGCGCCCCTGATTTATTTATTTTGAGAGAGAGAGAGAGAGAGAGAGAGAGACAGTGTGAGTGGGGGAGGGGCAGAGAGAAAGGGAGAGAGAGAATCCCAAGCAGGTTCCACACTGTCAGTGCAGAGCCTGATGTGGGGCTCAAACTCAGGAACTGTGAGATCATGATCTGAGTCAAAACCAAGAGTCAGACACTTAATCAACTGAGCCACCCAGGTACCCCTAAATCCATACTCTTAATCATAACCTTCTAAGCTTATATTTTCATAAACCTAAAAAAATATGAGTAGGCCACAGCTCATGAGTTCGAGCCCCGTGTTGGGCTCTGTGCTGACAGCTCGGAGCCTGGAGCCTGCTTCGGATTCTGTGTCTCCCTCTCTCTCTGCCCCTAACCTACTCGCATTCTGTCTCTGTCTCTCTCTCAAAAAAAATAAATAAACATTAAAAAAAAAATTTTTAAATATGAGTAGGCATCAGGTCATGAAAAACAACTCTTTTAGTCCTGTTTGCTTGGCCACACACACACACACACACACACATGCACACACACGTGCAAATGCACACTGAGAAGAGGCAAGGATTTAGAACATGCCCCCGATGAAATGTATTGCACTTGTCACAACTGAACAAGAATTCCTCAATATTTTAGGCAACAATTTTCCAACAAGAATATTATGATAAAATACTTGGGATATGTCATCACTGAATGAGATAGTTTTTTTTTTTTATCACTTTGGCAATGAATCTAATTTTTTTCTAATATATTACAACACCCATCAGTGCAAATTGATCTACACACATCAAATATCTTATGCTTCAGAAAGAAGTTTCTGACACTATTGAATACATCAGTTCCTTGCACAGTTAATTTCAGGTGTTCACAAAACAAGATCCATGTGGTCTCTGTTTCCTACATATTTCATGAAAACACCAAAGGCTGATGGGAGTCTACTTGTCTTAATGGCATGGTTTTAATTCTAAGAATAATTTTATTTAAATCAACTAGTCTGGACCTCAGTTCCTTTATATCACAGGGTTATTATGCAAATCACAGAAATAGTTGTAAAAACATTTTGTAGTTGTGAGCTTGATATAGATACTAGTTACTACTATTTTTATAACTGAGGGAAATAAATGTCCTCAGTATATTTTATTTTATTTTATTTTTAATGATTTATTTTTGAGAGAGAGAGACAGAGAGAGACAGAGCATGCACGCAAGTGGGGGAGGGGCAGGAGAGAGGGTTCAGAAGATCAGAATTGGGCTCTGTGCTGTCAGCACAGAGCTCAGCACGGGGCTCAAACTCACAAACTGTGAGATCAAGACCTGAGACAAAGTCGGATGCTTAATTGACTGAGCCACCCAGGCTTGATTATAAAATTGGTTATAAAGTTATTTTTAAAACAGAGGAGAGACAAGGACCCTATAATGCTAACAACCTCAATCAAATATTCGACTCTTTGTGTTATTCATTCTCCGTATTAATAAAGTACCTTTTACAATATGATGAGCTGGTGGTTTTAAAAAGTACCTTATATTTGGCAGTATATCTACTCATCATGATGGATGAAGGTTAAGGATAATTACTTAATAAAGATGATGGGTAATCAACAGGAACCATTCCTCCTAAATATTTTTATATATGAAAGAACAAACACATCTCTCCTTCCCCAAAGCATAAAATTACATTTCTTGATGACACAGTTTCATCTCAACTGGAGTGTCTTCTTTAGTCCTCCTTTCTGGGGACAGTTCCTCAGTGTTTTTCTCTCTCAAATGTCTGACTCCTGCTGGCCTTTCAATATCTGTCTCTCAGTTCCCCTAGGCAGTGTGGATCCAAATGCTGCTTGAGAGAGACAAAGATCCTAAAAGTTGGCCAGAGGCAGTGGAATTCTACAATAAAATGGAGAAGTTGCATGCAGGTAAATCTAGGAAGTATGCCCTAGATACAAACTAAATATGGAGAGGGAAGATTCTAGATTCCTAACCTACCAAAGAATCTAACAATGGGTATATTAAATTCTGAAGGGCTTCTAAATAGCAGATCCCGAGTTCTGCCCTTTCTGATAATGTTTGTGTTTCAAAAACAAAGCTGGTGCTTTGAATTCCCTCCATTCCCACCACTGACAAGCATCAAGTCCTGTTGATAACTGACAGATTACTGATCTGGTGCTGTTGCCCTGTGCTTGACGCATTTCCTAGTCACTTATCACATTCGAATATAATCATTTAAATTGTTTCCAAAGCACCGCTTTTTTAATCGAGGTATAACTGACATAGAACATTAATTTCTTTTCTTTTAATTTTGAGAAGGTTTTATTTTTGAGAGAGAGAAGAGAGCGAGCAGGGGAGGGGCAGAGAGAGAGAGGGAGACAAAGAATCCGATGCAGGCTCCAGGCTCTGAGCTGTCAGCACAGAGCCCGATGTGAGGCTTGAACTCGTGAACCACAAGTTCATAACCTAAGCTGAAGCTGGACGCTTAGCTGCCTGAGCCACCCAGGCTCCCCGAATATTAGTTTCAAGTGTGCAGTATAGTGATTCGATATTTGCATATAGTACAAATTTTATTTTTCACATAGAAAGCTTTGAAACCACCCTTTATCGATTGTTGGAAGTCATTTCCAATATTCACACAGTATTTTTGTATCTCACTGTGCCTAATTTTGTGATGTGTGTAGTATCTTCACAGCAAAAATATTCATGTAACATTTGAAGGAAAAATCTGAAGTATACTTGTCTTCCTAAATCTTTAAAACTGAGGATGGTCCTGCTTCCAGGGGTCATTTTGCAGTGTTCAGAGGCATTTTTGATTGACACTAGTGGGTCAGGGGTGCTACTGACATCTGGTGTATAGAGGCCAGGGATGCTACTGAACACCCTATGCAGAAAAGAATGATCTGGTTCAACAGGTCAATAGTGCTGAGGTTGAGAAATGGCTTTATAGCAGAGAGGTTCACTGACGTGCCATGAATGTGCACTGGCTCATCTGCAAAGTGTAAGAAAGTGGCCATCTACTTGCTCCTTTCATCAGAGTCCAGTCTTTAAACACTGGTGCTGGGAAGACCCTCAGGGAAGGATCACTAGAGTCTCATATGACTAACTTTCCTCTTGATAATGAGAGTACCCTATAGAGTCTGGAGTAGGAGTCTTGCTCTGGACTGTATGTAATGTGCTGGTTCACAGAGGATGGCACTCAAAGGAGAGCAGATTTGTTCCGTCCACTGAGCAAAGCAACCACAGGCAGCCTCATCACAACCTCTGGAGACCTGAACAGAGGTCTGGTTCTGCTTTTAGGTCATTCAGAGCTCCCAGCCTCAGTATCCCTCTCCTCCCTGCATCTCTGCTCCCTAGAAGGAAACACCAAACAGGCCAGTCTTGAAGTCTGGTGGCTTGGCTGCTCACGGAGCCCAGAAACTGAGGTTCCATTTTTTTCCCCTAAGACCCATCCTGGCTTTCTCCTCCTGATCTATATCCTAGAGCTTCTACTCTGGTTTCTGATCTATATCCTAGAGCTTCAACTCTGGTTTATATTGCTGAGCTCCAGAAATATCTCCATCTGCTTATAAGCCCATGCCCTGCCTTGCATTTGCCCTTTTTCTCCAGCTTCTTGTCTCAGAACTAAAGTTGGGTGTCTGGGCACCCTAAGTTTTTAGAAAAGAATGGAACTTCAGCTTCTTCAGTTGGCACGTGGGGCTGGCCTAGTTCACGGGGCACCTAGGTTCCTGAGGCAGTCGCTATCCTGCTGTGAAGTCACTGCCAACTCTAGACAATTCTCTTTGTAGGACAGCCTTTAAAATCACATATCTATCCCCACGAACTCCCTGTTTCCTTTTTCTACATTATTTTTCCCCATGGCACTTATCTCCTAATGAACACTATAATTTACTTATTTATTTTGTTTAACGCTTAGTTTCCCCTACTGGAATATAAACTCAATGAGGGCAAATAAATCTCTATTTGGTTCACTAATATGTCCTCAACACCTTAATCAGTGCTTACCATATGGTAGATGCCAGCAAATTATTTGTTGAAGGCTGAATGAATGTGATCAGTCCTCCAGTTTATAATTTAATTATAAATACTGAAGGTACATAGAAATGGACTTACTGAATCCAATGACATCTCTTTTCAGATAACGTACATTTAAATGACTTTCCAAATGGAGAAGGATTTTCTAGTTCTCAGAAAGGCTGACATTAAGCTTGTCTCAGGGTATCAATTCTTATGGCCATAAAACACTGTGACCTTTGAAACTGCATTTAAAATATTCATGCTCCATTTAGATCATAGTTAATTTATGGCAATTAATTAGTGTTACATGAATTAACTGTTTACCATGCTACTTTCTATTCTGTCCAGTGCTACCTCATCCACAGACCTGACCTAAATGGCATAAGACTTGCTTAGTATTTAATTAAATTTTTATTAGAAGTAATAATGGAGCAACTATAGGATCCCAAATGGAAAGCCCATAATAAATAGCTTCTGGGTGACAGGCTATTTTAGTTGCTAATAGACAGTCTAATCTTGACATATTTAGATGAGTTTTTTTCCTTTAACCTCAAACAAATTAGTTATTCAAGAAGATAGTTTAGCTTTCCCTCCACATGGCAAACAACCCCAAAACCCTCACCAAATTCTAATGCTTTTTATTCATTACTTTCCAATATTAAATTAAAAAGTTACTGTTTAATAGTTGATATTTACAAGAATACTTTTACTCATTTGGGGCGCCTGGGTGGCGCAGTCGGTTAAGTGTCCGACTTCAGCCAGGTCACGATCTCGCAGTCCGTGAGTTCGAGCCCCGCGTCGGGCTCTGGGCTGATGGCTCAGAGCCTGGAGCCTGTTTCCGATTCTGTGTCTCCCTCCCTCTCTGCCCCTCCCCCGTTCATGCTCTGTCTCTCTCTGTCCCAAAAATAAATAAACGTTGAAGAATACTTTTACTCAAGTATATTTGTAAATGAAAAGGATATAACTAAACTTATCTTCATGAATTTTTGGGAAAATGTGACTTCCTTATGTTGTCTTTGCTCCTGAAAAAAGAACGCAGTGGTTTATCTCTTTCGAGAACTTAAATCTGGGTGTTGCTGTAGAATTTAATGCAATACCAAAGAGATTGTATAAGAAAAGGACTGGAGAGGAAAATGATGAGGCAAGGGAAAAGTCCAAGTACGTGTTACTAATTTAGGTACATCTGTTCTTATAAAATGCTGGTGAAATTTGTTAGTTCAGCCATCCTTTTCCACCCTCCCACATCATGTAAACAAAACTTGAGAAATTAAACAACAATTTAGAAAGGGGTGGAACACTTATGAGGGCACATCCCTACATTCAGGAGGCTGGGAATCCTTCCTATAATGATAACTTTGGGAAAACCAATTTACTGTTGGATCTGTGAATCAGAAGAATTCCATCTTCTCTGTGAAGGCCAACACACTTAGCATCTGTCTACTGGTGGAGATGGCTTCATTTGAAGGTTTTCCCTTTGACTTCACTATTCTTGCCATTTTCTTACTGAAAATTTAAATTTGGATCTGTGGGGTAGAGTGAGGGGATGCTGTGCAAGTCCACACCACCCAGACTAGGGGAGACTGAGAGCCAAGGTGCCACGTTCAGTTCTGCTTCCTACACTGAGGACCACGTTAAAGGACATGGCCATCCTTCCGGATAGCCTCTATTTTGCCACTCCTTCTCCCTGCCCCTTAAAAAAATAATGTTTAGCTCTCTTTTCTGATTTTAAAATTATACATATTGATGATAAAAATTAAAAATTAGAGCATAGAAAGCAAAAGATAAAAATTATTCAACCATTCTTCTAACACTCAGAAGTGACAAAGGTAACTTTTAGTGTATTTCCCTTCAATCTTTTTTTCTCTGGGATACCCACACACAAATAAATACACACATACACACCTATGATACTGTATCCTTATTTTGAAATATAGATTCATAGTGTCTTGACTTTTTCACATAAAATTATATCGTGAATATTTCCCTTTTCATTAAAAATTCTTAAAAATAATATTTTCTGAGGTTGCAACTTATGGTGGGAGCATTATTTTGAAAAAATTGTATCTTGAGAGATTTCTAATTTAGGTTATAAAAAATAATTTTAGTCCATAAAAATTAATCTATAGCAGTGATCATTTCCGTAGGATAAATTATTTGAAGTAGAATTTTGGGTTAAAAAGGACAGCTGTTTTTAAGATTATTGAAATATACCATCAAACTGCTATGCAGAAAGGGTGTATCAGTTTAGTCTTGCCAAAAATGTATTCGAATTCCAACTTTTCCCTCACCTTTGACAGCATACAGCATGATTCTGCTTAAAAATATTTTGCTAATTCACTGGTCATTTTGCAATGCGAAGCTGATCGTATTTGTTGGGAAATACTATTTGTAATGGACTCTAGAATAATTACATAAATGGCAAGAGAAAGTCATGGGATTTCAACTTAATTAGAATAGTTAGCTGAAACAGTTGCCATCTTCTGATCATTTTTGGTGGCTACTAGGTCAGAAAAACAGACTGTTAATCTCTTTACAATAACATTTCTAGTATATTTGATTACTGCCTTAGTTTACTTTGATTGTTTTCAAAGGAAGCATCCCTATTTAAAGGGTTTTTAAGTAGTATGTTTTTTCCTCTTATAAAAAACATTAATCCAGGTACTAAAAAAAATGTTACTCTTCTTAAGATAAATAGCCTTTCCCTACACCTTCAACTCTCCTATATGAAGTTAGGACAGACTTCTCTCACCTTCTCTTAGAAACTGCCTAACTTATTTACTTTAATTTCCTGGGACTAAGCTGAAGAGTGGTAATAAAGTTAATTAAACAGCAGGTAAATGAATATATTTAAGAACCAGCATTTATGGAAGCAATTTTAGGCAAATCTGTGTCTTAACACAGGTAATCTTTGTTCTTTACTTATCCAAAAAAAAAAAAATTAATGAAAACCTACTATGTGCCAGGCATTTTGCAATATGCTGTTGCTAAAAAGTGAAAAGATACAGTTCCTGCTCTACGAAGGATCACAAGTTAGTAGGAGTAAAAGCCCTACATAATTACAGTGAAATTTTAAGTGCCTATAAAAGATGCAGGTGTAAGGCTCAGTGGGGGCTGGGGAGAGGAGGTAGAGAGCTGTCTGGGTTGGTAAACAGGTAACATGTAAGCTGCGTGTTGGAGAACGAGCAGGATTGTCAGCTGTAAGGGCGAGAGGATGGCAATAGGCAGAAGGAGCAGCGCATGAACAGGAACCAGGGCAAAGCATCACACTGTTAAGCACGCTAGGGATTCTTTGAAAGAATTTAAGCAGGGAAATGACCTGGTCATACTTTTGCTCCAGAAACACGTGCCAAGTGGTCAGTGGATGTTATTTTTGCAGGGCTGGGGTACACAGAGCCACGTTGCAAGACAAGATGGAGGGAGACCACTTACAGGGCAAGAAATTTCAATGGCTTAAAGCTGTGGCTCCCAAACTTCAGAGTGCATCAGAATCACCTGGATGACCTATCATGAAACACAGATTATCAGGCTCCATCCCCAGACTTTCTGATTCCGTAGGTATGGAATGGAGCCTAAGAATGTACATTTCTAACAAGTTCTCCTTTGGTTTAATGTGACTTCTAGGTTTTTGATTTAAGCAACTGGGCAGATCCTGGTGCCATAAAACAAAAGATGAAAAGAATGGAGCAGGTGCTTCCTTAGCCAGCAATCTCTCTTCTCTTTTGATGCTGTTCCTCTAATTCTCCGAGGTTTACATGCTACCTGCTGGCTGTCTCCCCACACAAGCATCCCTGTGAGAAGTATCTCTGTCAGCTTATGATAGACCCCAATGGACTAAAGTGTCGCTGATTATGGAAATGGGAGTTTGATGTTTCTCTAGGGTGAGACATTTCTATTTAATTGCCCTCCTGAAACCACACCTCAGCTCGATGCACTGACTACAGTAGGGATTTCAAGTACCACCGCTGGCAATCGGCAGGGTTCGTTCCTGGATGGTGGGGGCCTTTTGGCATCCCTCCGTGAACAAAGTCTTGCCCTGACAATGCATACAGGCAGGTCTGTATAAATGACAGATATCAGTTACAATTTCTATTCTTTGGACTCTGCCCCAGCTGGGGTGGATCCCAAATAGGTATAAATTATCTTTGCCAAGGAAAAACAACAGTGACTTTTATAAAGATATCTCTGCTTAATTATAGTCTAATCACCTTCTGCTTTGAATAACTTGCTCTCATTATATGATCAGGCAGTGAACATGAAATCTTCTCCGAATCAAATTATGTGAATGTGTCTATATACATACACAGGCACTCTCATACTCCTTGGGAAAAGTTACTTCATCCCATTTTATATCAGATCTTCACTTGTACAATTAGGATTATCAATTACCTTATTGGGTGTTGGGTGGATTAAATGAAATGTTTATAAAGCATCTATTCCACTCTACTGATAATAAATATTCTCTTTTCTCCTTTTGTTTTCTCCTCGATGATTTGTTACCTCGCCACTCTGGTGGGAAGTGACCGAACTCCGAACATCTTTGAAGGGCACCACTGTTTGGAATGAGTGAACTCATAGACAGAGATGACATTGTATTGATTAGGGGATTACCCAGTGAGCTGATTACAGACTGCCACAGGTCATTCTGCAAATACCATCAGTAGATGCTGAAGACTATTTTAATGTTAAGGGTTGCTTCTTTGAAATTAGATTTTCTTAGACTTCCCGCTGTACTACGTCCCTCATTTCTACTCTGATCATAGAAGTTATTGCATATTTGATTTTAATGTGGTCATTTGCCTATGACTTGAGGAAATTCAACCCTTTTTCCTACAGCGGGGAAAAAACAGGATTAAGGAAAACCAAGAGTTTAGAGCATGCCATATTCTGGACTTCACTTTCCCAGTTGTCAGTTCTGTAGGTTCTCACTAGTATCACAGCTTGTTTCAATACCGGCTATGATCACACTCGGGAGTTTTATCCTGGCTCCCATGAAGATCTAATCAGAGGTAGGAATATATATATAGGTATATTCCTACCTATACCCATATACACACTCATCCCCATAACTATAGTCATTATCCACACCACCTCAGACATTTTTATAAAAGTCTTAGAAGGACAGATATAGAACATGCCTTAATTATTTCTTATCATGAATGCTAATAAAACGATTTGTTTTCCAAACTTGGAAAGGCAGAATCAGATGGATTCTGCCTTCCAACCTTGTTTTCCAGAATCTGATGGATTAGATTGCCCATACTTCGTAGAGTTCCCCACATAACAAAATTATACTGGATGGGAAATTTTTGTCAGGAAATTTGATTATTTCTAAATTCATTTTATTGGTGTCCCCTGCTGGGCCCCCACATGCTCCCCTGATTCAGTTAAAGGGTATATGACAATAGCTGGTGACTATGAAAATATATGTCCAGAGGGAATCTCAGATAAATATTGTGTAGGGGGAAAAAAATCTAAGTTGAAATCATTTGTAAGACAATAAGTGCTGCTTCACTTTAAGGATGAAAAATTTGACATGGCACTACGATTAGGCTCGGTTTCTGTACTTCCTGGAAAATCCCTAAAGAAACCGTTGCTTTTAAAAGTTGATGCTTTCATAGCTTAGTTTATTTTATCAAGTGTGTCCATCTGTGGTAAGGGTAGTAGGTTTTACCTGCGGGCGAGGGTTCAGTTGAGCATGCTTTTATACTCACCTATGAATCTTATGATCCTTCGGAGTAAGGGGTTCAGGTAACAGCATTCTCCGGTCAGGATTGTTTTCTCCTGGGCAATTAGAGATTCTCTGGTTGACTTTATGAAATACATGGATATCTCACCAATAAAAATCTGGAGAAAGAATGTTTAAGAAATGTCAAGTTGGAAAGCTATCTGACAAAAGAGACCAGTTGCCTTAAAAAACAAAAACTTCTGAAGCTCCAAATGCTTTTAAAAGATGTCATGTTGCAGAGATGGAGAGTTAAATCATAATTTGTACTTAATTCTTCAAAAGAATTAGAGGTGGCAATAACTGATAATTTCAGCTAGGTTTCAGGCTATATTATTAAATTCTAAGGTCATAAAAACATAAATGGAAATAGTGAATTGCAGTAGGAACTATGATAAGGCTCACTCACACTGGGACTGAATTTTTTTCATGTTTATTTATTTATTTTGAGAGACAGAGAGAGAGAGAGAGAGAGAGGGAGCAAGCATGAGTGGGGGAGGGGCAGAGGGTGAGGGAGAGAGAGAGAATCCCAGTCTCTCAAACTACGAGACCATGACCTGAGCTGAAATCAAGCGCCCGACGCTCAATCGACTGAACCACCCAGGTGTCCCTGGGATTGATTTTTTTAACTGAATGTGTGAGTTGCAATGATGAGAAATGACTGGGACAGCCCCATGTGCCTAACAAGGCATTATAAGCACACATAACAATAAATTATTACCTTGTTACATGGCAACACATTATTCACCTGATAAATCTTTACTTGAATATATTGGCTTGAGCTTTATTTCTCTTACTGGTTGACTGTCTCTTTATAACTGGTACCTTGGTACCTCTCTCTCGTTATCTTGAACTAATACATATATATTACTATATACATTATAATGTCTTTGTGTAGGCTGTAAACTCTCTGAGGACAGGGACCACAACCTATGTTTCTTGATTACTCTTGTAGTACTCAGCACAGTATATTCTTATTTAAAATAAGGAACTGACGGGGGAGGGTGTCTGGGTGTCTCAGTTGGTTAAGTGAGTCTTGATTTTGGCTCAGTTCATGATCTCATGGTTGTGAGATTGAGTCCCCCATCAGGCTCTGTGCTGAGTGTAGAGGCTGCTTGGGACTCTCTCCCTCGCCCTCTCCCCCTCCCCCACTCAGGCTTGCTCTCTCTCTGTCTGTCTCTCAAAAAAAAATAAGGGGAACTAGCATGAGGTAAGTTGTCACCAACTCTGCCACAAGTGAAGACTGAGAACCACCAACAAAGAATAAAAAGTTACTAATTACCATCATCTATTGAAAACTATGTGTCAGGCACTTCATCATAGTATTTTACATGCTTATAAGATTCCTAGTATAAGTATTATTACCCTCGCTTTGCTGGGGAAGATAGAACATTCAGGACCTCCCAAAGCATACAATTGGCATGTGGGGGCACTGGGATTTGTATCCAGGACAACTAAATTCTAAAGTCCACACTTTCCACCACATCACATGCCATTTTTATTTTCCTAATCCCAATTTCAACATTTTCCCAGAAGAATGTGATCCTATAGATGTTCTTCTTTGCTATGTACATGCTTATGGTGTTAGATAAACTTTATCAATACGTTAAGAATTCCCATTCCTTATATTCCTTCCGTCATTATGGAATAGATGGATAAAGGTGGCAACATCATGAATGGCACAGGGTGTGGAAATGAAACTATAAAATTATAAAATTGGAACCATTTACAGATATTTTCCCTTTTATGATCTAGGACGCCAAAGGTCTCAGTGCTTGGCCACACATAGTCAGTGTTGGAGGCAGCACTAGAATGTGGCCTTTACACATAATTCCATGCACAAGTGTTATCTTGATTGTACAAATGTAACACCTGAGGCACAGAGGGATTCAATAATTTGTCTAAGGTCAGAGCTAGTAAGTCACAAACCCTGGCTCTGAAGCCAAGAAGACCTGGCTCCATGGTCTTCATCTCAACTGCTTACACTTTTACTAAGTAGTGACTCAATAAAAATATTTGTTGCATCTGTGTTTAATATTGAGCACATAGAAAACAAAACAAGTTAAGCGTAATATGTTTTAAATACTGAAAAACTCAGATGCTATTAAAGTACAAGACAGAATGGTGTTGTGGAAATAGCACTACAGGCAAGTCAGAAGGAGGTGGGAAGTTGGCAGGAGTAGACAGTATTTGGGGTCAGACAGGCACACAATGGCATGTATCACTTTGGCAGGTGGCGTCGAAGTATGGTTGTTCCGAGTTAAAAATATTTTGTGCCTAATGTCCCTTGGAATTAACAATGAGATGATGCTCTGTCATCTCAAATATCTGAATAGCTTTAAGAACTCAGCCCTCCTTCTTTTCCAGTAAGACCTATCTTTGCCAAAATAAGGTGCCAAAGGGTTTTGTTTGTCCTTACTGTACGTGATGGAAGCGTATCGTTGGTTTTTTATCTTAGTGAACAGATGGGGATGGATTCATGCATGCTTGGATACATGAAACAGTATTTCCTTGAGGGAGTTTTCTCTGATTCCACAGACTAGCTCAGGCATTCTTGTTACACGTGAATTTCTTACCTTGCGTTTCTCTTTTCTATTTCTTATCAGAAATGGTTACATATTATTATTGTTGTTCTTTGTTATGGGATGTCCTGGTATTCTTGGTTACTATCCCCTCCCTACGGCATCCCCCGGCTTAGCCCAGTGTAAGGTACATCATAGTTATTCAATGTTGAATGAAGCACACCAGATTAAGGAAGGTCTTTTGGAACACAGGTGTAATGAGGTAGACTATAAAGAACAAAAAATAATTTCTATTATTTATCCTTCTGGACCCAGTGAAAATGTCACTACCCTCCCCAAAGCCTTTACCAGATCCCCTCGGGAAAAGAGACCCTGTCTTGTCATTGCTCCCACAACATGTTATACAGATCTCTCTCCTGACATCTACCCACTTAACTGCAATTATTGTTTGTGTGTCCCTCTTCATTTGACTACAATATTCTTATGGGAAGGACTTGTGCCATTCCTTGTATGGTGCTTAGAACAAGGTCTGGTAGGCTCAATTAATACTTGCTGAACAAACAAAAGATTGAATCTTTAGAGGACCTACTTCTAGGTAGAATCTGACCTTATAGACTCTAACCTCTGACCTTTATTTCTCTGAAGATGAACACTGCAGGGAATTGACAATATGGACCGGAAAACACACAATTCTTGGTGTATTGCTTAAGAATAAATGAAAACTGTGGACCAAGTAATACAAAGTGAATTATCTCTTCTAAACTAAATTCATCATATCCTCATTTTGCATTCAACAGTTTTGGAGAGGGAGAACCCACTCTGCCAGGAATTGTTTTAGCACTGGAGGCATAGCCGTGAACAGATGCCGTGTGTGTGTGTGTGTGTGTGTGTGTGTGTGTGTGTGTGTGTGTGTGTGTAGGGAGGGCAAAAAAACTGAATAAATACATCATGTAATGTCATTAAATGAAATATGATTACAAAGTAAATGAGGGAAATGGGATGGGGGTGATAAACACATAAGGACAAATATGAAAAGAAATAAGCATTGCTTGCCTTAACCATTTCAGAAGCCCAAAACATTCTTACTCTACAGGAAAGAGATGTGCACATTCTAGAAATTCTCCATTTAGTGAAACTTTCCACTACTCACACAAGAGGGAAAAGGAGGCAAAAAATGTGTGTAAACATCTACACAACCTATTCTTGTTAAAAATACACACGTGCATACCCATATACCCACACAAAAATCTCAACAAAATCACTACAAGTCATGTCAGACCAAACAGAACTTGTCATGCAAAAGGGTATGGGGCCCAAATAAATCCACAAGTAAATCCTAAGACTCTCATGTCAAAGGTAATAATTAGTACAAGGTTTGTTATTATTGGCTGGCAATATTCAAATTCCCATTGAGGTATGAAGCATAAAAGAAAAAGAAGTCAGAGCAAGGATATCTACCAACTTATATACCCAGTTCAGGCAATGCTTGGAATATATTAAGTGATGATAAATATTCACATAAGGAAGAGAGGAAGAAAGTGAGGGAGGAAGGGGGTCATTTTATAACTGAAATAGGAAGATATTTCTGGTTGTCAGTAAAGACTGTGATGGACATAAAGGTTGCTGAAGAAACAATCCAGTTCTCAGACTCCACGAATGGGCTGAAGGAAGTGCATTTTTCTGCATTTTACTGACCACACACAGGGTGCTATTTGTCCATTTATTGGGTCCCATAATCTCATATAGGGCCTGATTATGCTTGGAGAGAGAGGGGGAGAGAGAGGGGGGGGGGGAGAGAGAGAGAGAGAGAGAGAGAGAGAGAGAGAGAGAGAGAGAGAGAGAGAGAGAGAGAGAAAGAGAGAGAGAATTCTGCTTGATAAGGGAAGGGGTCTCTCTTCTTTCCTGCCAGGCCTCCAGCCCACATTGAGTGCCATTTTGTACATTGTGGCAGATTTAGGACTCTGGTTTTGGCAATGGCTGGGTTCCCCCATCTGTGTCTTTGCCACACACACTCTGCCTCTATCTACCCCTCTGTTCAGAGAGTAAATGGGACATGTGGGACTCACCATGTGCTTGTCCCTGGCTGCCCTATTACGGTCTTTCTGATTGTTGGCTAACAAACATCGTATCACTCACAGCAAATGAGAACACCCTCTGGTGAGAAATGACCAAGGCCAAACTCTAGATCTGGAAATGAATGAACTGCACGTGAATTCCATTGGTGCATTTCTTATCCCCTAGCTCTGCCAGCTACAACCCCACATGACATAAGACATTTAGATAATAGTAAGTATACTTTAAGTAATGAGGATAACTGTTCTAGCTTGATAAAGTTGTATTTCAGATATGAAAACCCAAATGGCAAAGAAATAAACAAATAATCCTGGAATATGGTGTATCAGTTGGGTGTGTTATCTCTTAGACCTCGTTTCTTCACAATGTTTCACAGAAGATCTGGTAAGTGATAAATAAAGGATATCAACACACAGTATTTAGGGGACAGTTTTCAGATTTCAAAATATAAACAGTTTGCAGAAAAAAGTCACTGGAAGATGTATGACAATCTCATATTGTAAGGGGGTTTCACTGCACATTATATGTGGTTGTCACTAAAAAGGGCATCTAGAACTCCTGCAATATATGTTTTGGGTGCACACATATGCTAGTTGTAGCTCTGGTACTTGGCAAGATCAAAGCCATTGCTGTTTCTTGAATGTGGGCTGTAGAGCTGAAAACCCAGCTCTCTCCATTTTTGATGTGTAATTGGGGGGCAAGTAATAATTGAAACTTTCTGAGCCCCAGTTTTTCTTTCTTTTTTTAATGATTTTGAATATGAGGGTAATAGCTATATCAGCAAATAGTTGAGAGTATTAAAAAATGTATGTTAAAGCATCTATAGGTACTCAAGGAATGTTTGTTGTTTTTAATTCCTGGTCTATCTAAGGCCAGAATGTTGAGATGGATTTAAAAAGAATCATTGTCTCTGACTTCGGCTCAGATCATGATCTTGTGGTTCGTGAGTTCGAGCCCCGTGTTGGGCTCTGTGCTGGCAGCTCGGAGCCTGGAGCCTGCTGAGATTCTGTGTCTTCCTCTCTCTCTGGCTCATCCCGGCTTGCACTCTATCTCTCAAAAATAAATAAACATTAAAAAAAAAAATAAATCATTGTCTCTAGTCCTGGAGTAAGCAAACATGGTGTGATTCTATCTCTGCTCTGTCCCTGACCAGGTATTTGATCTTGAACCAGTCGCTTGACCTCTCTGGGCCTCAGTTTCTCATCTGTTGAACAAGAAGACCTCTAACGTGCTTTTCCAACTCCAACATCTTTGCCTTTACGACAGGAACTAACAAGAGAGGGCTGATTAAGAGAAACTGAAATCATATAGTTGGGCTTCAATTTCAATTCATTTGGTTAAACTCTCCACTTTTAAAATCCTATGGGACTCTGTTCTCACCAAGTAATCTACCCTTAAGCAAAATGGAGGCAACCTACTTCAGAGTCATCATGTTGCCTGATATCTCTGTCACTTGGGTTCCTGAAGAATAACAGAGACTGGTGGCCCCCTCTCTGGGATTTCTGTGTAGGACACTCTGAGGAAGAAGAGAGGGTTCTTTGCATACTTCCCAATATTAGTGTCTAAATAGCTTCAGGGCTTTCACTCCCAGGGATTTTTAAGATGCTCCCAACATTCTCCTGAGAGGCTTCCATAGTCATGAGCATTTCCAAGAAAGGGAGACATGCTTTTGCAGTAGATTTTGTTTAGTGACCCAGGAAATTTAAAATGCACAGATTGTGCTGCCGGCCCTGACTGCCAATGTCTTTACATTCTGCTCTAATCCTCCCCAACCAGGGCCATCTATCGACAACCCAGATCTGCGGAGGCATCCTGGTCCTTTCAAATGCTGAGCCCTGGTTGGTTCAAGAGCTCTAGCTTTCTGCTTTCTTACATCCAAGTGTAAGTAAGAAATTCAGCCCTAGACACTTCCTATGCCTTTTAAATATCAAAGCTTCAATAGAATTAAGGTCATTTGCATGATGGCATTTTGAAAATTGTTCAGCAACTGGGATAATAAGTGTTTATAGATTGGAGCCTCCCTACTGGTGTTAATCCAGGGGACGCAACTACCCAACTACCCATTGAGAAGGCAGGCTTCAGTTGACACTTGTTATAAAATACCATGTTATGTTATATGACACGTGTTATAGTATAACAAGGTGGTATGCTATATTTCTAAAGCATAGTAGTCTCTTATGCCTTTTTTCCTGGACAGTGGAAATAAGAGAAACTGGAATTTATAGTGGGTTAGGTAAAACACTGCTCTCAATAAAAAGTAAAATGCATTGTGATAACTAACTGAATTGACCAGCATATATGTTTAGGCAAACAGTCTTTTCAAGAAGCAAATTATCAAAGCTCCTTAACACAACCATCACCAATCATTGGAAGGGACATCTCAAAGAGAGTAAGCAAATCGCTCGCTGGGATGACGTCAGGAGAAGAAATAATCTGTTAAAGAATTGAGAACACTCACATTCAGCATAGACAGAAGATGGGGAAATGAATTTTTTATTTAAAAAAAATCCACAACAATTAATGGGTATATCTATAAACCTTTCCCAGAAAAAAGTGTAATTGTGAAGACTACACTAGCTTCAGCAATAACAAAATGAAGGACTCATGGTAAAAAACAAACAAAAAAGTCACGTTATAATATACAAAGGGAAAAAGATGTGAATTATAAAGTGTTAAAAGGGGCTTCAACAGACGAGATTGTTCAGAGCCTGGAAGAGGCAGATTATGAGGCACTGCAAAGTCCCACAATGTCTCTTTTGCTTCAGCAGCTGCGTCCCACGCCAGTCAGCCAACAGACTTGCATTTAGTGAGAGCCCACTCTGTTCCACACTGTGCTTCGGGCTTTTATATTCACTCCAAGAGCTTAGGGTCCGGAAACCTCCCAAATGAAGATTCACAATTTCCTCCAAATTGTGCCCTTCTATCAAATTGTGTTTGTCTCTTCCTTTTCCTAGGAAATTCTAGACTAGTCTTATGTATGTGTGCGTGCACACTTGCATGCAAACTGCGAGCTGTTTCCATTCTCTTGGGCTAGGCGTCAGATGTTCTGCAGCTTCAATACTAAATACTCCCCTGTCACTTTGTTGTGAGGCCAAGGAAAGTGTTTAATAGCCATTTCCTCATGCCTTGTGGTACTGGGGCTGAGGTAAAATAAAAGTAAATCAGATTCTCCAGTGAGTTAAATCCTCTTATCCAAACAGGCTCCCTGCCCTTAACTCTGAGCATACAAGTTTATTTAGGAGGCCAGAGGCAGTAGTCATCCAGGGTTTCCACACTGGTTAGAATGCACCCTGCAGATCTCTTGGAAGCGTGGGCTACCACTTTTGGCTAAACAGTTCTGGACATAATAAATTGCCCAAGCTCTAACCTTTCCTGAAGATCTGAGACAGCACTGGCCTGTCCCTGTACAGTTTATCCCATGTGGCCTCGCCTCAACATGATGCTGATCTCTTCTGACAGCAGAGCACAAAAGGAGAAATAGGAAATGACAGGTCAAACCCTTGGCAGAGTCTTTTCCCTTGTGCATTTCTTGTGTGTCCCTGTAGTCGTGAGTGGGATTGTTAATGTCCAGACACACAGAAGTGTAAGGTGCTAGGTTTTTCTAAGGCTA
This sequence comes from Felis catus, assembly GCF_018350175.1. NCBI lineage: Eukaryota > Metazoa > Chordata > Mammalia > Carnivora > Felidae > Felis > Felis catus. Next base: position 63,231,196 of record NC_058380.1, on the reverse strand, counting down.
ATGTGCTTCAGAATGCACAGAAAACCAAGGACAAGTCCAGGTTGAGCTACTTTTTTGAAAATTGCCATTAGTTAATGTCACACAAGTCACCCCAGCGGGATCTTGCCTTTTTTCTACTCCAGTGAAAACAGGAAATGGATTTAAGGAGGAATAAACAACAGAAACTCTATGCAGTTCTGTGAAACACCTGACCAGGCACAGAGTATAAAACCAAACTCCAGAAAGAAAGGTGAGATTTGGGGATTGGGAATCTGACTTGTGGAGCTTTCCAATCAGAATGCTTTTTTTTTTTTTAAGCTTTCATGGAATATTAGATCTAGAAAGATCTCGGAGATCACTAGCCTAACCCCTCCTTTTATTTACAGATGAGAAATCCAACCCATAGAGGGAACATGATGTACCAGAGGCCACACAATCATTGGAGGCAAAGCCATGACTGGGATTCTTGCCTCTCCTGACATATGAAACCTGAGATAGGAGGACTCTGCGGTGTGAAGGGAATGAAGGATGTGCACTCAGAAGCAGGGGCTGTGCTGAGTTTGACACTTGGGATCTTGATCCCAGTGGCCCAACAAAGGCTGCTCTCGGACAAGCCATACCTCCCTAGAACGGGACAGAAGAAATGAACACAGTTCCTCCCTCCCAGAAAAATTTCCTGAACATCAGAAGAGCTCTGTTTTCTAAGGATAGAAACCTTAGAGGACCTTTTTTCAGGTCTTAGGGGAACACCCAGCACTGTCAGCAGGGTTCCGAGGCCACAGGGCTCTCTGCCATTAACCTGTCAACTGTAATCAGTTTTGGCTCCTAGCAGTGACCCTCATTTGGGAGGAAAATAAAAGTGGAACCAAATGGGTGGCTATCTGTCCAGTAACATACAGAACTAGCTGGAACTTCAGCAAATTAATTTGGCTAAGTCTCAAGGTTCTCAACTCAAAAATGAAGGGAATTTGAACCACACCCTTTATGTTCTTTGGGATGTCTCTTTTCTATTTCACTGGGATGCTGGGAGGATAATTAGGTAAGGACTATAGAATATAATAAATTAAAAGATGTCATTCTTTTTTTTTTAATTTTTTTTTCAACGTTTTTTATTTATTTTTGGGACAGAGAGAGACAGAGCATGAACGGGGGAGGGGCAGAGAGAGAGAGGGAGACACAGAATCGGAAACAGGCTCCAGGCTCCGAGCCATCAGCCCAGAGCCCGACGCGGGGCTCGAACTCACGGACCGCGAGATGGTGACCTGGCTGAAGTCGGACGCTTAACCGACTGCGCCACCCAGGCGCCCCAAAAGATGTCATTCTTATAATCATCATTTATGGAATATTCCTCAGCTTGTATCTTAGGGACCTGCTAGCATTACTGGTCACATTTTTCACCCAGAGAAGCAAAGAAATGGAAAGTGTTCCATACTTGAGAGCTAGAATAGAGCTGTAGTTTAGGTTCTTAGTCCTTAGCTCACTGTTTATTTACCATACCCCTTGACTTTGTCATTTGGGGAGAAGGAACAGTTTCTGCTAAAAACCTTAAAAGCAAAGAGGTATCATTTTTGCCCAGAGAGTGGAGAAAGTTCTCCACAAAGTTCTGTTTTCCTATTTTTGTTTTTCGTTTTTGTTTTTGGCCATGTGTGTTTTTGTTCATTAGAGTTGCCATTTTTAAGTCTTATTAAAAATTGGCCTTTTCATAATTTTTGCCAGAAGAACGGGAGTATATAATGTTTTAAAAAATGTATCTTTTGATTTGAAAATACTATACATTCATGTAGAATTTGGAAAGCAACATATAAAAGCATAAAAGAGAAGAAAAAAATTAACTGTACCATTAGCACTCATAGATAATAACTGTACATTTTTAGTTTAGTTTATTTCTTACTAGTCTTTTTATATATAACTTTGGGATTATACTTGCAACATACACACAAGGTATCTTCTTGGAGTCATTAAATGTTCAGACCCACAGACAACCACATGCTACATTTGGCATTGGTCTACTTGGAAGGAACCATAGCTCGCCAGCAGGGAAACATCACGTGCTCCTTTCCAGCACGTGTCCTCACAGTGGTCCAGCAGAGCAGTATAGCTCAGGTGCAAGAGATCATAGACATATCAGAGGATGAAGGAGCCACTGTGGCTTAAAAGCCTCATGCCCTGTAGGAGTCAGCATATGGTGTAGCAACTCCACAGACATAGCTTCCAAGGTCCCAGAGTCATTGCACTTAGAAGTCATAGCATGGCACCTCCTCGGGTAATTATAGTCCTCTGAGTCCAAATGCAATTCACCAATCAGGGGTTAATTTGGCCTAGCAACACAGTTGATACATACCACCTTTTTCCTTTTTCTAGGGAATTAGACCCAGAAAATTAAGATATGGTCAGATTCTCTTGTGAAAGGGAGAAAGATTTTATACGCAATAGTATATACAATTTTTTTAGCCCTTAAAAAAAATCTTAACATTAAATCAAAAACATGTTTCATTGCTACTAAAGGTGTTTCAAAAACACGACTGCCTCACAATGTATTTATACAAGCCCCTCGTACTGTGTATTTTAGCTAGTTCCAAGTTTTTCACGGAAACTATTGCCTAAATGAACATCCCCAAAACACAAATCCTTGTATTTATATAAAACTGATCATTTCCTTAACATAAATTCAGGGAATGGAATTACTGGCTGAGTCTGAAGTTTATCAACTCTTAATACATCTTTGACAAGTTACGCTTTAAAAAGAAAATAGCAGTCTACACTTCAACTAGAACTGTATGAAAGTATCTACACCTTCAGCAACATGGCTCTCTGTCTTTAAAACATTTGGAAAATTTATAGGGGAAAATGCTGTACTTGTAAAAACTACTTTTCTTTGGATAATTGATGAGTTTAGAAATGTTTACATGCACAGTCATTGTTTTGTTAATTGTCTATTCTTGCCCTTTCCCATTTTTATTTTGGGAAGCTCATTTTCTTAAGTATGAAGGATATTTACATTTGAGTCCTATATGCTGTAAACTTTTTGCAGTCTTTACTTTTTCTTTTGTTAGAAATGCTCATTTCTAGGTAGACAAATCTATCAATCTTTTTCTATATGCTTGCATCAATATTTGAAAGTGAGATTGTTTTTGCTATTGGGGGTGCTTTTGTGGGTGTGCATGCACACTTTCTAAGTGTTTAAAATCCATATTTTCTTGCTTTGTAATGTGCACTAAAAATCTTTTTATTTTTAGGGCCTGGAACATTTTATAGAATTATGACTTTTCCATTCCTTGAAAGTTTGAAGGAATTTATACTACAGCTATGTGTCTTCAGTATATTTTGTGAGATAAATTTTAGACATGTTTAAAAAGTTTATTCTGTCTTTATTCACTATTCAGATTTTCTACATCTTTTTAGGGCATTGTTAGTAAATTACCTTTTCATAAAATATTACCAATTTTATTGAGGTGCAAGCACTTACTGGCACAGAATTGTAAATACAATTCAAATAAAAATACCATATAGACTTCTATAGGTTTATGTATTTTTCCTTATATGTATGTGTTTTAACTTTTTTTTTCTTTTTACTCCTGCCTTTCTTATATTAGACTATCTAGGGGGTTGCACATTCTACTTTTCTAAGAATTAGCTCCTGATCTTATTTATTATTCTATTGTTTTCCGATTCACTAATTTTTTTGACCATAACTTTTAATAATAATCTGTCTCCCTTGCTTTACTTAGTTTTTTTTTTTTTTTTATGACAAAAACTGTAATTCCAAGAAGTCATTACAGGAGAGCCTAGGCAATGGTATATCCTGGGACTAGGGAGAAAAGAGGAAAATAAGTTAGGTCAACGGATCACTTAGCGTCATGTCTGAATACACAAGAACATGATATGCTTCTGAGACAGAAAGAAACCAGGATGTGAATCTAGATGAAGCTGCGGTTCCAGGGTTTCCAAGTGGAATCTCATTCCCTTTATGTAGAGGAAGTTGCTCTGTGATCCTGAAGACGATGAACAGTTTCCAGCCAGGCTCTTTGCTCCCCTACGTCTAAATACTTAGTACGTGCCAGGCACTGTGCCGAGTCATTGGTACGAACCATCTCATTCAAGTCTCATGACAACTCTATGAAATAGGGAGTCATATCCTCCCTATGTTTCACGGTGGGGGGTGGGGTGGGGTGGCCAATAGAGTGACTCGCCCAAAGTCACATAGACAGGATGTGAATCCAGCTGTGTCAGACTGCAGAGCTTGCGTTTTTAACCACTCTGATACACCAGTTTTATTACTCCTGACCTTAATTGCAACAGCATGGTCTTATCATTTAAGGGAGGGTTTGCTGAGCCTAGGATCAATGATCAAAATGAACTTAAACTCTATGACTCATTATACCCATATTATTTCTTCTCAAAATCCCATCCATTTCTCACCTTAAAGCAAGCAGATCACTTGCATAGAAAACAATACTTGAACTGAACATCTGAGTGGTCAGTATATTTCTCAGCATGCCAGTCAATATTACCAAAAGAAAGGGGAAGGGAGAGAATTGGGGGAGGCAGCTATTAGAAGAGAAAGGGGGGGCGGAATGATAACCGAGATTACATCCCAAAGAATCTGACCGTGTAGCATGTTCAGACATGCTACACAAAGTCATTTAAAACACAAAGTCATTTTAAAAATTGAAATTAAAATGTCTAAGGATTCAATCAATTTACCAGATGATACAGGTCTGTGAATTTTATACTTTTGAAATGGTTTCCCTTGAGCATAGTCCGGCCATTTTTTTTTTTGCCCCCTCATGCGAGAGAAGAATGAAATAGAAGGAGGGTAAATTTGCAACTGAATTGAATGTGATATAATGTGAACGTGGCCAGAGCCACCAAGAATGAATGACAGCAAACTTCAGGTCAGGTGATTTCTCTCTGGAAGTTCAGTCAGAACAGCAGGAGACACAAGCCCAGGGGATTCCATTCCACTCTGGTCCGATTCTTTCCATCAGTGCCGGCATCTACATTCAAGACCTCTCCTGAATAGACCCAATTCGCTGCATATTTTTTCAAGAGCACAGTAGCTGTTCTTAACATGTTAGCCAATCATGCCTGTCAATTTATGCCATTCACACATACTTTAAAAATGTGTGTGTGTGTGTGTGTGTGTATATATGTATATATACATACATATACGTATATATATGTATAATTCAGATACCAAAAAGCAAAAGCCACCTATAAAAGACGAGACCCATGTTCATGAGATTTTTATGCAGAACTCCATTCACTGTTTTGGCTGAAACAGGACACCCCCGTTCCCCGCACCCCCCTCCTCCCCCGTTAGACTGCTGGTGAATGCCCAGGAAGGGAGGAAAGAGTAGAAAAGGCAGACAGGAAATGTTATTTAGTATCTGACAGTAAAAAAGGAAGTCGATTCTGTACTTACAATAGCAGTCGGAGTGGCAGCCAGCACACAATAGAGCACCAGAGGGGTGATGAAGCTTTCTTCCTCTGTCCCCGGGTAAGGCTTCATTAAGTCTCCGTCCTGACAGAAGAATCCTTGGATATGCACCTGAAAAGTGTCAGTGCATTCGAAGTAGTAGGCAAGCAGCACTGTCCCAGCCATGATGACAAGCTGAAAATACAGCATGGCCACACAGAGACATTAGCAGGTCTTCGGAGCCGCGTTTGCCCCTCAGAGCACACTCCCTCCATCACCCCAGCAGCTTTCCTCTGTTGGTATTGGCGAGTGTGTGCGTGCCTGGCTCAGCGTGCTCTGGGCTCAGGGAGGGTGTGCTTGCTTGTCTGCCTTGTAACATCTGTTCTAGAAACCTCCCAGAAAATAATTAACGGCTCCCATCTGAAAGGCAGACCACAGCAAGGCTTATAGAGAGACCCAGCTTCTGCTGCCACCCTCTCAGAGGAAGCACGGGAGCCAAGGTAATATTTCCATTCAGGACAGAGGGGAAAGTCAAAGGGCAGCGGCATAAGAATTGGCAAGATGTAGATGTGAGAGCTGTTCGTGAGAAAGCTCATGAAATAGTAGAGATAAACTTGCCTTATTATAAAATGTTAGAGGCAGGTAAATCATGAATGAATAAACCAATGCACAGGAAAGCTAAAACCTGGAAAAACTGAGGCAGGTTTTCAGAACCACACCCTTCATTATTGGCAGGGAGGAACACAGTACAGGCGGCCTGTATCGGTCACGGCTGTTACCTTTTCCAAAAAGGTTTTACGTTTATTCCAAAATGCTTTCCCCCAGTAAATCCAGGACTTTCCTGATAACATCTTATTATAGACACAGATCATTCCTAAGGTTTAGACATAAAAAGGGACATAATTATCCTTTAATTCTGACTCACGAATGTCCCAGACACTCACTGAGGTTTAGATGTAGCCTTTCGTAGGTATGAGAGGTTGAGCGAATACAGAAATGTCGACATTCGTTGTCTCATTCATATTTGGAAACACCAAAGTACCAGGATAAGATGGTTATAAAGGTAGATAGAAAACAGATTTTTGAGGTTATGAGACTACAGAAAATTAAGCCGAGATATTCCCGTCTCAAACCTTTATATTTCATAGATGAGAAGGCTGAATGGGGAACTGACCACTGCTGAATTATCCAACAAGTAAGCTAAACATGTACTTAGGTTGAGAATCAGCAAAGTAGGGAAACTAAAATGGAGAAAAAATATCTTAAAGTGTTGTTTTTTAAAAAAAGTATCAAAATAATCATTATGGAATACAATCAGAACTTGGGAGGACATGTTTGTACATCGTTTATGGCTTAAAATTGTTTTTACTTGGAAGTACCTATGGGTCAATGAGGGAGAAGGAAAGGTTTAGGAAATCTAAAGTTCTAAATCTAAAGCTGGAATCTTAAAATCTAAAGCTGGAATAGCCCTGGAATGACTAACCTAAGGTCATGATAGCTAGTTTGTGTAAGTCTGGGACTAGAAACCCACATTTTCTGATCCTCAGAGGAAAAAAAAAATACCTGTATTATGGCATCAAAATTTCGTTCTACACAAAAGCCTGGAGAGTTACGGGGCGGAGGACAGGCTCGACTCTAACGGCAGTCTTACCTGTTTCATATCCATTTCTTTAGCCACAACATAGCAGAGAAGCCTTATACTCTGCCCCCTCTCTGAAACCAGGCACAGCCTCTACTTCCGGGAAATTATTTCTGCAGTTTCTCCTTCTTGTAGCTGAAAGCATTCAGAAACTCCTATCCATTCTGCTATAAAGGTCTTTTACCTTTTGGCCTCATCCATTGCCACCTTCCTTTACCTTCAGGTAGGTCGTAGATCATACTTTCCGTTTGTTGTCCTTCATACACGACTTCTCTCTGGTTGTATATGAATGATATTTTACCATCTGGCATTTTCTGTCCCTCTTCCCCAGAGGACCTGCTGTCACAACTTCTGACCATCTAGTAATCTCTGGACACTCCTGTGTGTTTCTCTGCACCTGAAGTTATTTCTTGGCACCACATGTAAATCACCAGTGCTCAGGCCAGCCATCTCTGCTGTTTCAGCACTTTGTTTCTTTTCTCTTTAGCCACAGAGAGATTTGGATTAGTTTGTTTTCCGTAAGAGTGAGAGAGAGGTACTCCAAAGCTGCCCTTGCTAACAGGTGTTCCTGTTGGCTGCTAGTTTATGAAGTCAAGGCCATGAAGTTTCTCTTTTGTGCTTCACTGGTCAACTGAGATGACCCGATGGGAAGGAACCTAGCCAGCTGACCTGAATGTTCTGGAGCTGAGAACACACTATGATTGCAACAGTGTTGGGACTTTACCTCCAGGGCTACCTGTGCCTCCTGCACAGGCCTGATCTGGGATTTCTTTGTATATCCTCCTTGTGGCTGGAAACATATTTCTGTCTCTTGGCTTCATCAGTCCTGGGGGAATAACTGCTTGGAGAACAGGCAGGATCTATGGGAGCTTTTGGATAAAACAAAACCCAAAAATGGCAGCCAGCCCCCTCTATTGAGGACAAGTGTCCTATTTTACTGGGTGCCTTTGTGCTACCACCTCCATTTGAAAAAGGTCAAGATGAAAGTGAAGTAAACAAAAGCAAAAACATAGGTAGGTAAAACGACTCATTAGAAAAACGTAGAATAGAAACTTTTAGAACATAGACTGTCCTAACTTCAAATACATCAAAATCAACAATAATGACAACAACAAAAAAGCTAAGGTCAATATGCCCAAATTTGAAATCTATAGAACAAACCTTGAATAACTGCCTGGCCAACTGAATCCTGGAAGCAACATTCAGAGAGAACTGAATTAATGCACAAATCAGTTAATTGCAGGGCATAAAGTAAAGAACAGAGAACCTGGGAGGCTCAGGGGAGTAGAGGTAGGTGGGAACTTTGGAGCCTCCTGGACAGAACGGACCTATCAGCATAAGTCTGTTTACTCTGATCCGACTCCCTGACCAGCCAGAAACCCCTGCTTGTCATTTTCAAGTAATCCCCAGACTCCCTGGAGAGTCCCCAGTTATGCCAGTTAGAGATGCACAGAAGCAAAAACAGAACAATTCGGATCTTGATTTCTAGGTTTCCTTTCTATTGAACATTCTCTCATGACCACATATCAAAAAGAAGCTTTGCATTTACTGCAGGAACAGAAACGCTGTGCTGGTTCTGCTTCCCTGAACAGAGAGGTCCGCCTGGCAGCTCTGATGACGGTGCACAATTAGCCATCAGCATCCTCCCTTCTTCCTCTCTGTCCTGGGCCGTGATTCATCGCTGTCTAGGTTTGTGTCACTGGTGCCAGCTGGCACGCTCACCATCTCTGTTGCTTTCTCCAGCCCCATTTAGGGATGCATGGAGGGAGGCCATAATGTTGGTGTCACATGAGCAGATGGTGAGGCTGTGCTGGACCCAAGTGCTGGTGGAGGGCTGATATCGGTGTGAAAGGCGCAATTATGGCTGTGGGGGGAAGGAGTTCATGTACCAGGGGTTTTCCTCAGCTTCAGTTCCCAAGAATGACAATCCGATATTCGAAAACGCATCAAATCCTGACCCATCCGCAAGGATTCAGAAGGCAGAAGACAGCAATATCTGAAATTCTGCCTCTCAGGGTTGAGAGACCTGTGTTTCTATCCTCTGCTGATGAGAGAAAAGTGATTATCGGAAAGAATGGTAATGGGGAAGGTCACAAAGCTGGGGGCAAAGGCTGAGATGACAGTACATTTTCCTTTGGTCTGTCAAGTCTGGGGCAATTGTGGACCACTAGTTTACATGACCTGATACAGGCCGCAAGAGTGGGGGAACATGGGGTGCCTGGGTGGCTCAGTCAGTGTCTGACTTCGGCTCAGGTCATGATCTCGCGGTTCACGGGTTCAAGCCTTGCACTGGGCTCTGTGCTGACAGTGTGGAGCCTGTCTGGGATTGTCTCTCTTTGCTTTTCGCTCTGCCCCACCTCAAAATAAATAAGTAAACTTAAAAAAAAAAGCAGTGGGGGATCAGGTAATGATGGTATGACTCATGAGAGTGAGTGAATGTGAGTGTGTCTGTTGTGCAGGAGCATGTAGGCAGACATGTGAGGTTGGACAATGAGAAGGCTGGTATCTGGTCTAGAGTGTTTGGACATATCTGAAACTGGGGAAGCCTAGTCTAGGTGACCAACCATCTCAGTTTGCCCAGGATTGCGGGGTCTCAGGGTGCATGGGACCTTTCAGTGCTAAAACCAAGATAGTCCTAAACTAATTGAGGTGCTAGGTCACTCCACCAGAGGCAACAAATGTTTCCCTCTCCAAAGAGGTTTCTCATTCTGGTTTTGCCAGGACCTATCAAGACTATTGCAAATTAATCAGTCAACCCACAACTGTTTGTGGGAGCCGCCCCTATGTTCAGTCCCGAACTAAGTGCTGTGAAGGTGCAGAATTCTCAGACATGCTCTCTAACGTCAAGTAGTTTGTGATCCAGCTGGGGAGCGCTCACCAACACAGGAAACAGACAATGGTCTATAGATCTGTAGGAGGGGGTCAGCTAATCCCAAGGTGGGGTTTGCACATGGCTGCCTGTGCCTGGTGAGCTGGTAGGGAGGGAGTTGGCAGAGGAGTAGGTAAAGGGCTGAGGCCCGGAAAAAAGAGCACAAGGGGATGGACAGGGCAGCATGGTGTCTGTTTAGGGGATTGGTTTTGACTAAGCCCCATGGACATATGTGCAATTCCAAAGAGAGAGGGGATAAAGGAAACTCAGCAGAAGGAACACTGCATCAGAGCTTAGATGATAAGATTCGGCAGGGTTGCGATGCAGAAGCAATGTCTTAGGACCCCAGGAAAGAGTACACTTTAAGGACTCACATGTTTTTCATATTAAGAGAGAGCAAGCCAGGCACAGGTGTCACTAGCGGCACACAAGGGCTGGGGTGGGAAACCCGCAGGTGGCGTGAATGGAAGTGGGAACTGAGGTAGTATGCTGGAGGGGAAACGTGACAAAACCGGTCTTGAGCCCTTGTGAGACCTCCTGGGCACCTCTACACGTAGGTGTGATCCTTTGAGAGGGGATGGAAGTTCCCCACAAATAACAGAGGCAAGAGCCAAGAAGGAAGGGGAGGAGATGGTGATGGGAAGGGTGATGATATATATGATGCATATGTCCCAGGAACGGCTCTAAGAACGTCACATAAATTAACTCTTCTTCTGCCCAGACACCCTGTGTGGTAGGCATGTTATTATTTCCATCTTGCAGGTGAGGAAACAGAGGCACAGAGAGATAGCGTGAATTGTATAAGGTCACACAACTCACAGGGGCGAACCCAGGATGATGACTGTAAATATGATGCATCTTTCCACACAACCTTAAGCGGCCAGGGGAAAATGAGGTCACGAGTTTAAGGTGGCATGACATCAAGGGGTAAACTATGTGCTGCACACTTGAGTCCTTTCTTCAAAGGCTTCCTAGTGTCAGTTTCCTCATCTGCAGGAAAGTAAATAACTAACTCATAAATATGCAATGGGACATGTTTATGTATTCTCAGTTTGTTCCAAAAAGGAGTTTCATCAACATCCATCAAATGAAGTGTGCAAGCATCAGTGAGAAGGTGGAACAGAAGAAAGGAAGTAGACAGGAATTTCAGAGACAGGAATTTCATCCTTGAGTATAAGTTGCCTAACAGAACAATAAGGAAATGCTGGTCTGTTATACATTTCACAGTATCTGTAAGATAAAAGCCAACCAATGTTTAAAGGAAATAGAATCTTTCTGATGTAGTAACTGGGCTGGAATTCGTCCTGGGTTCTCATAAAGGGTGTGTTGTGATAAACAGTGATTCAATGCTGAGGATGATGGTGCTGTTTTTTTTTTTAACGTTTATTTTTGAGAAAGAGAGAGAGAGGGAGGGAGAGGAGCAGGGGAGGGGCAGAGAGAGAGAGGCAGACACAGACACCAAAGCAGGCTCCAGGCTCTGAGCGGTCAGCATAGAGCCCAACGTGGGGCTCAAACCCACGAACTGTGAGATCCTGACCTGAGCTAAAGTCCAACGCTTAATTGACTGAGCCACCCAGGCGCCCCAGTGCTGTTTGTTTTTAATATGGGACCCCACATCAAGTCTTAGCATAGGCTGATGACGTAGCATCGAAGCAAAATGCACAAAAACAATATTGTGGGGTAGAAGGGAGGTGGTGGGTATTATGACCCAGTCTAGGTAGAACTTGAGAGACACAGCACAATGAAAGGCTAAGAGCGTGGGCCAGGTTTCCTGGGTTGGAAACCCTGTGCTTCAGTTTCTCCATTTGTAAAATGGGGCTAATAATACTTTAGCATGAGAACTATACAGTAAGTATTCAGGGAAGTGTCTGACTTGGCAGAAGGCACAGACTATATTCTTCAAGCACTCCTTCCTAGGTATTGTTTCTCTCAGGTTTAAATTTTTTTTTCTAGTTTATTTTTTGAGAGAGAGAGAAAGAGATGGGGTGAGCAAGGGAGGGGCAGAGAAAGAGGGAGAGAGAGAGAATCCCAAGCAGGCTCCACAGTGTCAATGCAGAGCCTGATGCAGGGCTCAAACTCATGAACCAAAGATCATGACTTGAGCCCAAATCAAGAGTTGGAGGCTTCACCAACTGAGCCACCCAGGTGCCCCTCTCTTAGGTTTTGAAAAACTATTGGGTAGCAGTGAATTGGATACTATTTTCTAGTAAGTAACCTCCTAGTGAAGTACAGAGCTGTGTCTTTTTGTTTTTTTTTTTACTGATTTAATTGTTTAAATTGTTTACTAATTTAATTTAGTTGTTAAGTAATATTTAAATGTCATTATTAGATTAGCAGAAGAAGCCTTTAATCAGGCTCATCTCTGTAGGACAAATCCCTTAACTTCTCCACGTCCCAGTTTTTGTCGGAAAAAATATTGAGTTACTTTTCAAGGCTATAATGAGAACTGAGGATATTATACATAAATATCAACAACAGTACTTTGGCACATAGTAGATGCTTAATAAGTGGTATTCCTAGTTGTTATCTTTATTTAGTATTATTGAATCTTAATATGTCCCTTTATTATGGTGGTTTTCCGGACTACAGGTCTCAAGCCATTAATTAATGGACTATGAAATAAATGTACACAGTTTTGGAGCTCAATTAGAATTCTTTTAGCGAAAAAGAACAGAATTGAATATATCAGAGTTTCACACACAGTAAGAGCAAATGTTTTTATGTGAAACTAGTGTATAACATATAGGCAGAGGAAGTATGTATAATACAGTGTGAAATGTGTTTCTTACTATGGATTGTAGTAAAAAAATCCTTCAATAAAACATGATTTTATTAGATACTTGTCTGATAGTATACAAGTTCCTTACATTATAGTGATTAAGACACATAGGTTCAAACCCCAAATCCACTAATTACTACTGTAGGACTTTGAACCAATTATATAACCCGTCTATGCCTTAGTTTCCTCACATGAGAAATGAGTTCTCATTGGAATGGTATAAGAACTATATGATTTAGTATAGCAAAACCACTTAGGTACTCAATAACTATTAGCTGCTATTTTATTAAGACATCAGTAGAATATAATTTTTTTTTCTGTGTGAGCAAATAATACCACATGCACTGAAGTATGTAAGAGAATATAGTCATTCCATTAGCCAGGACTGAATAGCCAGCTAGTTTTTCCATCTACAAAATGATGCTTCTTGATGAGCATCATAGTTCCACAATAGTGAATTTTCAAGAATCATGTAACTGTTCTTAATTTTACTATTTACAATCTTATCTCTCAAGATATGAAGACATAAAAATAAAATATTAAACTGTCAATTCTCCTTTGTCAGTATATCTGATCCCTATTTGCCCTTTATAGTTTTATATTTTCTGAAAGAATTTTTTAAAAATTTATTTTATTGTGGTAAGAATAAAAGATGAGATTTACACCCCCCCCAACAAATATTTAAGTGTGCTCTGTGGTGTTAGTGACCATAGGTGCAAGGTGCAGCAGACATCTCGAGCTTACTCATCTTACTTAACTGAAACTTTATTCCTTTTGATTAGAAATTCTCTATTCCCCCTCACATCTGTGTCTTTTAATTAACAGGCAATTAAGCTGTGCTTAAGAATGACATCCTCTTGTGAAACCTGGGCAGTCACAATGGACCAGTGTGTCTGAGAATCCATGGCCTTCATTTAAAAAAAATTTTTTTTAATGTTTATTTACTTCTGAGACAGAGAGAGAGACAGAGCATGAGCAGGGGAGGGGCAGAGAGAGAGGGAGACACAGAATCTGAAATAGGCTCTAGGCTCTGAGCTGTCTGCACAGAGCCCGACGTGGGGCTCGAACTCATGGACCACAAGATCATGACCTGAGCTGAAGTCAGACGCTTAACCAACTGAGCCACCCAGGTGCCCCAGATCCCTTCTTCTTTAAGGAGAACAGGTACATCCACAGGCGAGGACATGTGGATGAAATGGGACTGTTTAGTCAATCAATTAATATTTATCGAGTGCCTACAACATGCAGACACTGAGGGTATTCACCTGCTAACAAAACTGAATAGCAAATAACAAGTCTGTTAACAAAGCAGACATGATCTTTAAACATGTTAGGTTTTCTGTGGGGGAGACAGATATCATAAAAGCAATCTCAAATAAATGATAATGAGGGCTCATTTGAGTAAACACATGACAAGCTATATAACTTGAAATGCATTACCTTACATGATATTCATGCTTCCTTGTGAGATAATGAGTTGCTCTCATTTAAAGAAAAGAAACTTTATCCAAGCTCACAGGCCTAGTGAATGGCAGAGCCAGGGTTTGAACCCCTGGTGCCATTTAACCACTCTTTCACACTTCAAACCTGCAGTTAGCATAATGAAATAAGGTTTGTAAAATTCTCAGCATAATGCCTAGCACGTGGTAAGTGCTCAGTTCTTTCTCTTGTTCTTTGGATGCTATTTGCTTGTTCTTTTCTTTCTTTTTTTCTTTTGTGAAAGTTTTTTCTTTTGTGAAAGTTTTTATTTAAATTTCAGTTAGTTAATAGACAGTGTAATATTAGTTTCAGGTGTATAGTATAGTGATTCACTTTGTACAATAGGCTTGTTTTTTTCAATGCTTTTTTGCATGGCTTTGGGGTAAGAGTAGGGATTGACTGAGGGCCCCCCCACACAACCACACCCTCCTTTCTTAGTATTTAAAATCACTACTTTCTCTTGCCTCTGACCATTCTTTCCCTGACTCCTTTAAATTTCCCTTTTCTTGTGCCTGGTTTGTAAACGGCAGTGCTCTCCTAGGATCTATCCTTGCCCCTCTTTTCATTTCCTTTCCATGTTCTCTTCTTGGGAGATCTCATCTCTTTCTATGGATTCTACTCTTTTTTTTTAAAAAAATTATTTATTTATTTTTGAGATAGAGATAGCATGAGCAGGGAGGAAAAGAGAGAGAGGGGGACACACAATCCGAAGCAGGCTCCAGGCTCTGAGCTGTCAGCACAGAGCCCGATGCGGGGCTCGAACTCACGGACCGTGAGATCATGACCTGAGCTGAAGTCAGACACTTAACTGACTGAGCCACCCAGACTCCCCTCGATGGATTCTACTCTTATACAGATTCCATTGACTCTTCTATCACCACTCTTGGCCATGCACGCTCCACTGACCACCAACCTCGTGCTCCACTGATGGTCCAAATACCACAAGCCTGAAATGCAATTTGGCATTTCTCCTCCCCTCAACCTGTCACTTCTTCTTGGAGTTCCCAGTCCTGGTGAATCCAACCAACCTCTTCTCAGTCACCCATGTTCGAATCTTTAATGTCATCTCAGACACATCCTTCTTCCTCCAGATTTCTCACTCCGCCCCATGCCATACTTGGTCAGGTGCCAGGTCTGTCTTACCTGAGTGCCCTTCCTATTTATCTCATTTTTGTTCTGCCAGCCGCCATGTTATTATATAGGCCCCCATATTCTACCATCTACACTTTTGAAATCTTGTTGCCTTTGAGATCTCAACCCCTTCATGCCGTCCCCCCCGCTGCTGCTAAAGAGTGATGGTCCTAAGACACAGGTGTGATTATGTCTTTTACTCCTCCCAAATCTTCAGTGACAGCTGTTTCAGGTAAACTAAGCAATATTCTCTCTACTGAACACATTGGGCTCTGTCCTACCTGTGTCTTGATAATGGAGAGAAGAAGCCTGTCATCTGAACAGAGAATAAGCCAGTAAACCTCATCAGGTATCACTCCTCAGTTAGCAGACAGTATACAGGTCTACCTCTGAGTCTGGGCTGCTACACTTTCCTACTGGGCTACTTCTTAAAGAACAAATGCAAATACCACATTCTTGTCTTTCTTTTCCATTTTTTTTTTAAGTTTATTTATTTATTTTGAGAGAGAGATAAGGAGAGCGAGTGAGGGAGAAAGAGAGGGAGAGAGAGAATCCCAAGTGGGCTCCACACTGTCAGCACGTAGCCCGATGTGGGGCTCAAAGCCATGAACTGTGAGATCATGACCTGAGCTGAAACCAAGAGTCATACGCTTAACCACTGAGCCACCCAGGTGCCCGCCCCTCTTTTTTCCATTTTTATCCTCCAGCAGCATGTTGATTATTTATTGTTGAATAATATGGAGAAATGTAAAGTGTATGATAATATTTCAGGTAGATTTACAGCTACACTAAGGAAAGGATAATTATTGAATCTAAGTTAAGCTAAATTGGGCCACAGAATTTTCTCTTTGATCTTCTACCATTAGGGATTAAAAAAATTTTTTTTAATGTTTCTTTATTTTTGAGAGAGAGAGAAGGAGAGACAGAGTGTGAATGGGGGAGGGGCAGAGAGAGAGGGAGACACAGAATCTGAAGCAGGCTCCAGGCTCTGAGTTCTGAAGCTGTTAGCCCAGAGCCCGACACGGGGCTTGAACTCATGAACTGTGAGATCATGACCTGAACTGAAGTCGGACACGTAACTGACTGAGGGACCCAGGCACCTACCATTAGGGATTTTTAAAAGTTCAATGATGTGGATGAATACATATAAAGCATATTATAGCTACACAAAACTGGCAAGCACAGCTAATATCAGAGAAACCAGGATAAAAATTCAAAATGATTTTGACAATTGAGAACATTCCTTAGTGTTAAATGTAAAGGCCTCCAGCAAGGCCTTTCTATTCAGTGACTTCAGGGGCTAGTAGAGCAGAAGGCCTAGGATTCTGGCCTGAGAAGTTCATGAGGCTTGCCCTGTATTGGCCCTGCTCTTCCCAGCACTGCCTCAGGCCTCTGAGGTGGGGAAGGTCAAAGCTCCACTGATGTTAAATGTGTGGGAAAGTGACAGTGATGAGTGATGAGTCAAGAGAAGCCTCTGAGAAGACAGTCCTGGATGACTCTGATGTGGATTTTGTTATTACCTACTTATTAGAAGTAGTAAGAGAGGTGGATGGAAAGAATGCATAAATGATCCCTATTGTTTAAAACTCTGCAGTCCTTCTACTTCCTTTGTTAAAATCAACTAAGTTGATTTGGGTGCTAATTTCAGGTTTTTCAGCAGAAGCATTATAAGTCAACAGGCAGCTACAGAATACCAACTACATGCCAAAACCCCTCCACTAGTTGGTAGGAATGTAGAGAGGAAGGGGCTCTTCATTTTTCCAGGATATGAGCAATTGGCCAAATGATAGGTGTTTAACACCGATTAGTTGTTATAAGTGGATGACGGATGGATGGAAGGAAGGACAGAAGGGTAAATGTGTGGAAGGATGGCAGGGTGGGTGGATGGATGCTATGATGATATCAAGAAGAGAATATTAACCGTGAGGCACAGGTGGTAAGAGAGGGAAGGATTGTGTCAGCAGTGACATCTGAGCTGGTTACGTGACATAATACAAGTTTATGGCCTTTGCAGCTTAAAGACCCAGATGCAGTACTAAATGCACCATTTGCTACCTGTGTGGCTTCAGGTTATATACAAAATCTCTTTGAATCTCTGTTTCCTCATACATTAAATGGATGTGATAATATATATAAGACATTTAATTGTAAAAAGTGATCTATGTAAAAAGTACTGTTTTTAGCTCATGGCTTATGGTACTTGCTGATAAAGAGGAGTTCTTTCCTTCCTCAGCCTCCCCATAATGTAATAAATAGCAGAACCTTTCTGGAAAACCTAATATAAAAAGAGTTACATGAAATCAACTGAGCAATCAGAAGCTCAACAGAATTTAGGCTGTGACCCAGGATATTGATATGCAGGGGGCCCATTGCCCTGTAGAAGCAGGGTAGGCAAACAAAGTCCTGGTCTGCTTAGTTCTCAAAGGTGACACGGAGGATTGGAGAAAGGGGACAGAAACTGTGCTCAACCTCTGCTCAGTTGAATGCCAATGGGAGGTGGCACTGGAAGCCATTTCTAAGGGCAGTTAAGTGTGTCCTTGGTCAGGATGTTCCTTATTTATTCATTCATTCATTCATTCATTCATTCATTCATTCATTCATTCAAGACAGAGTGAGAGTAGGGGAGAAGGACAGAGGAAGAGAGAGAGAGAATCTCAAGCAGGCTCCACCCTCAGCACAGAGCCCTATGTTGGGCTCGATCCCACAACCCTGGGATCATTATCTGAGCTGAAATCAAGAGTCAGATGCTCAACCGACTGAGCCACCCGGGCACCCCAAGATGTTCCACATTTAGCCATCATATTCTAATGATACAAAGGAGGATTGAAAAGGAAGGGGGCCATAATTCGGAGATGAAGACCCAACTTTTGGTCTT
This sequence comes from Felis catus, assembly GCF_018350175.1. NCBI lineage: Eukaryota > Metazoa > Chordata > Mammalia > Carnivora > Felidae > Felis > Felis catus. The sequence continues at coordinate 63,213,026 of NC_058380.1, read as the reverse complement.
CGTTCTGTCACTGATTGACTCTGTAATCCTGGGATGCATGATTCTAGCTTTTCTGATCCTCAGACCTGCATTAGGAAAAATACCCTTAATGGGAATGAGATAACATGAGAAATGGGGTTAAATGAGAAGACTTGGAAAAACTCTTTGCAGATGGTAAAGGACTATCCAATATTTAAATCACCTTATAATATCATACACGTTATATAAATATGTATAATAAGCGAATAAACTAACAAAAATAAATCAGGCCAGTATAAGAGATAAACATCCAAAACTAGGCTTAGGAGATATAAATGCTCGTCTTACTGAGCTTTCCTTTCATTTATGAACATATTTAGGCCCACAGCCCAATTGTGCTTTATGCCAAAGGATGGTGGCTTTAAGCCTGAGAGAGGTAGAACCAAGATCAATCCTCACTCTTTTTCCTCTTCATTTTATTTCAGTGGGCAGAATTCTGAGCTGGTCCCCAAGACTTCTGCCCCCGAGTGTTCATGCACAGTATGATCCTTCTCTTTGGTGTGAGCAAGACCTATGAATATAATGGAATGCCTCTTCTTTGATTATGTTATATTATGTGGTGAAGGTGTAGGAATTATAATGATGTAATTAAGGTCCTTAATGAGTTAACTTTAAGTTAATGGAAAAGGATATTGTGCTGGGCAGACCTGACCTATTAATCACTTGATACCTTTAAACGAAGTTAAGAGATCTGAAGCAGTAGAGACACTCTCTGTTGGCCTTGGAGAAGCAAATTGCCATATTTGTGGAGAGGGTCACATGGCCAGGAATGGGTGGGCTGACTCTAGGGCTGAGGCTCTCAGTCTTACAGGAACTGAATTCTGCCAACAACTTGTGAGCTTGGCAGAAGACCCTAGGACTCAAATGACATCACAGTCCTGGCTGACAGCTTGACTTCCACCTAATACTGAGCAGAAGACCCAACTAACTCACAGACTCCTGACCCACAGAAAGTGTGAGATAACAAGTTTGTGTGGTTTTAAGTGGCTATGTTTGTGGCAGTTTGTTATGTAGCATATAAAACTGAAATAAGGGGACAAGTTCTCCACAAATCAATGTGAACAGGTTGGCCCCATAGGGGCTGCTCTAGCAGAGCAGCATAACTGCATATTTTATGCTTTTGCTGACTCTCTTTCATAAGCTCCAGAACCTAGAGTTGGCTTTCTTCTGCTAAGGCAGAAGTTCCTGAGCTTCTCAACATCAAGATCCTCTAATTATTTTCCCCCTATAGTCCCTAAAATTGAAGCATCCCATTTAATTAACAAATTATATGTATTTACTTTGGAGTAGTTAAGTTCTTTCTTTTTTTTTTTTTGAAATTTTTATTTATTTTTGAGAAATAAAACAGCAAGCACACATGTGCATGTGCGAGCTGGGGAAGGGAAAACAGAGAAGGGAACAGAGGATCTGAAGCAGGCTCTGTGCTGACAACAGAGAGCCCAATACAGGGCTCAAACTCACAAATCATGAGATCATGACCTGAGCCAAAGTCAGATGCTTAACTGACTGAGCCACCAAGGTGCCCCAGTTAATTTGATTTCTAATTTTAATTAAATAATTGCTCTTGAATTAAATATAAATACAGAAGATTCTGACTGGCATGAGATTAACAAAGTAACCAAACTAACTTGTGATTTTTATCCCAGATCAAAGAAAACAGGTATTTTGGTTATTCCTTTCAGGCTTAACAAGGATAAATGTATATTTTACTTCTATTCAAGCTTTCTGAAAGAAAGAAAATAGCTCACTGACCCTAGGAGTTGACATCATTCGAGATGTTCACCCAGACCATGATTGCCCCTCTTTGGGAATTACACATTTACACCCACACTCATGCTTCTACTGCAAGACTAATCCACTGGCTGGAGATGACTTGATTAAGGGGAGACACCTGGCCCAAACACAGGCCCACGAGCTTCTTTCCAAGAATTTGAAGAGTCACAGACTCTGTGTGTCTTTATTGGCCACTTGAACTCAGGACATAAAGTTCTAGGAGCTATAGACAAATAGGTCCTAGATGTGGCCATCTGAACCAAGGAAAACTGTGAAAGCTAATGGACAGATATATACAGAGAAGAATGAAGTGAAAAGCCAAGGGACCATAAGACCTGGAGAGAAGGAGTAATTCTGGTTTTGATGGTTTTTCCGTTTCTTGTTTTAGTTTATGCCGAGGCCAGTCTATGCCTTCTGAGCTTCGCAGAAGCTTTTTATCCTTCTTAAAAAATCCCCTTTGGAATTAAAAGCAAAAATGAACTACTGGGACCTTATGAAGATAAAAAGTTTCTGCACAGCAAAGGAAACAACCAACAAAACTAAAAGGCAACCAACGGAATGGGAAAAGATATTTGCAAATGACATATCGGACAAAGGGTTAGTATCCAAAATCTATAAAGAGCTCACCAAACTCCACACCCAAAAAACAAATAACCCAGTGAAGAAATGGGCAGAAAACATGAATAGACACTTCTCTAAAGAAGACATCTGGATGGCCAACAGGCACATGAAAAGATGCTCAACGTTGCTCCTCATCAGGGAAATACAAATCAAAACCACACTCAGATATCACCCCACGCCAGTCAGAGTGGCCAAAATGAACAAATCAGGAGACTATAGATGCTGGAGAGGATATGGAGAAATGGGAACCCTCTTGCACTGTTGGTGGGAATGCAAATTGGTGCAGCCACTCTGGAAAACAGTGTGGAGGTTCCTCAAAAAATTAAAAATAGACCTACCCTATGACCCAGCAATAGCACTGCTAGGAATTTACCCAAGGATACAGGAGTACTGATGCATAGGGCCACTTGTACCCCAATGTTTATAGCAGCACTCTCAACAATAGCCAAATTATGGAAAGAACCTAAATGTCCATCAACTGATGAATGGATAAAGAAATGGTGGTTTATATACACAATGGAGTACTACGTGGCAATGAGAAAGAATGAAATATGGCCCTTTGTAGCAACATGGATGGAACTGGAGAGTGTTATGCTAAGTGAAATAAGCCATACAGAGAAAGACAGATACCATATGGTTTCACTCTTATGTGGATCCTGAGAAACTTAACAGAATCCCATAAGGGAGGGGAAGGAAAAAAAAAAGAGGTTAGAGTGGGAGAGAGCCAAAGCATAAGAGACTCTTAAAAACTGAGAACAAACTGAGGGTTGATGGGGGTGGGAGGGAGGGGAGGGTGGGTGATGGGTATTGAGGAGGGCACTTTTGGGATGAGCACTGGGTGCTGTATGGAAACCAATTTGACAATAAACTTCATATATTGAAAAAAAAATCCCCTTTGTGGCTTCACATAGAGCAATTGGTTTTCTGTTATATGAATTCAAACAGCCATGGCCAAAACCACCTACCCTGTTCTGAAAGGAATGGAGCCCCTGCTCTAAACCACAAATACTTTTGGATTCAGCTATCTCAATTCCTGACTTCATTGTAGGAATGAGCACCGTTGCATAAGCTATAAGAATAAGAAGTGGGCTATTTGAATGACAGTCTTTAGACACTGCAACCAAAAGCGTTACTTTCCTCTTGGGGGGAAGGGGAAAAGGGTACAGATGTGAGAAGAGCCTTTGATGTGCCATCCATTTCAGTCAAAAACACAGAAGAAAATCTTTGGAAATATGACTGTCCAAGCATCCAGAAGAGTTAGCCCTACTCAGAGGAATGAAGATTTATGTCATTTCTGACAGTGGAGATGTATACAGCAGACTTGTTAAGTGAATAAGTATGTCCAAAGGAGTTTGAGTGGAAGTAGGGGAAGAAAATCTTATTAATCTGTGAAGATGAGACCTTCTCAATTTTTAAAGAGCCAATTGAAGAAACTACATTTACACTATAATTTCAAAAGGAAATGTAATTTTCTTGCCATCTTTAACATTTCTCTCATTAATAATCGAAACAAGTTTTCAGGAAAAGAGATATGGGCTTAATCAGCAGGCAGAGGCTCTGTATGAGCAAGACCGGGTCTCACAAGGGTACGCATGCACCCAGTATTTGAATCACCATCTCTGCAGCCTTTGCTTTCTCACTGGGCACTGACTTGGCCTGGGGGAGACTGGGTTGACTTTCTGCCTAGAGAATGGCTTTCTAATTTGTCCTAACAAATCACTTTGAGTCTTGTGCCTCGTCTGAAGAAAAAAGAGAACTTTGTTCTTACTTCCTTCGGCCCAACCATACCATAATAACATCCACGTTAAAATCCGACCGTATCATGTTCCAAATAAAGGTAACTTATTTAGGGACTTCAATAATCCAATTCATTTAATCTAAGGAAAATAGGGTAGAACAGGGTTTTAGCCCAACAAAAGAAATTTGCCTCATCATTATGGATTCTTCTAGAGTAGGATTAAATCCTATGGGGTTTCATGGTACACTTGATCCTGTACTTCTTTATTTGGGGGTGGGGGCATGTAATATGTTTTTCATCATTAGGTCTACTTTGGTATAGAATACTAGGTGTAGATGTCATTATGAAGAACCTAGAAGTGGATGGACATTCCACACCAAAGTTCCTGAAATTGCTCTAGAAGTTCTCCTTGACCACCTTTGCAGCATGATGTGATGGCTCCCTGTGTAGACCTAACAGTTACGACACTGCATGGTCATCCTCAATTTTCCTGTGTCTTCCACCACCAAGCTATGAGGCCCTAAAGGAAAGGGTTTTTCAAATTTGTAACCAAGCTTAGTACAGGTACATAACAAGTATTTAAAAGATATCAGTTGAATGAATGGACGAAATTCTACAATTGGTTTTACTCATAGCAACTTTGCCATCTATTCAAGGAACATATCACCTGAAATTGTTTGGGATGGCTTATCAGTATATTGGTTAAAACTAAAGTTTTTGATATAAATCAGCATGCTCTGCACAGCGATCTCTGGTATGGAAGATGTTAATAAGAGCTTTAGAAAGAGAGAGAAGGAGGGGGATCTGTGGTCATATAAAGTTGTAATTATTTTGCTCTAAAAAATATAACATATTTTGATAGACCTATTGTTTCCATCATTTTAAGAGGATAGCAGAGATACAATAAGTTGTTATTTAAATATTGAAATCATACTGTAATCTGTAACCTCTTAAATAAAATCACATGGCTTCTTTTTAAATAAAAGAAATTGAGAGTTCCTGTTTATTAAATTACGGATCTACTTGGGAAAAAAAGGCACTGGAAAGTGATGTTATGACTCTAAATTAGAATGGAAACATAAAACTAATACTGAATTTTCTGTATACCATGTAGAACAAATAAAGGTAAATTAAAGGTTCCAACCAAAAAAAAAAAAAAAACCTAAGGAAAGAAGAGCTTCCTATGTTTGCTTTTTCAAATAATTAAAAAAAATTTTTCTTAACATTTATTTATTTTGAAGAGACAGAGAGAGACAGAGCATGAGCAGGGGAGGGGCAGAGAGAGAGAGGGAGACACAGAATCTGAAGCAGGCTGCAGGCTCTGAGCAAGTGGTCAGCACAGAGCCTGATGCGGGGCTTGAACCCACAAATTGTGAGATCATGACCCAAGCTGAAGTCAGATGCTCAACCGACTGAGCCACCCAGGCACCCCTGCTTTTCAAATAATTTTAAACCAAAGTACTTAGATACCATGTTAATTTCCCTACCAGAAAGGAACATGATTCTTCTTTCTCCCATATGCATTGCTAAATTACTTGGGAATTAGGCAAATGAGAAGAAAAGGAAAAACATTCTTTTAAATCAACCAGTTTGTTTTTCTTCCTAATTAAAACAGGTAAATCTTAACATTGCAAAAGATGTAGATGTTCTCATTTTCCTTTAAAATCCTACTGGGTAGGGATTTTCCTTGTTTCCCTTAAAATTACTGAATAAATTACCTCTAAGACAGTGCCTCTTCCAAAGACGTTAGAAGATCCTGCATAAATGAACAGACTTGAACCTTCACTCAAACTCCTGCTGGTTGTCAGATCACAGGTGCTCAGGCCCGCACCTGCTTCACTCTGGCTGCATCTAAATGAAGCCACTTATCCTAGTGAAAGCAATCAGGTGAGCATCTAGGTTCATCTAGCTTACCAGATGTTTCCCATCATGGAGAAACGTTCTGCATTGATGGAAATGTTCTATATCTGTACTCTCAATATGTTAAGCCACGTAGTGATATGTGGCTATCAAGCCCTTGAGATAGGCCTACTGCAACTGAAGAATGGAATTTAAAATTTTATATCATTTTAATTTATTTAAATTTAAATACCTACACATGGCCAGTGGCTACACATTGGATGGTGTATCATGGCTTTGCATTAGCAAGGTGTTACCGTTAACCATAAATTTGAACCTTCTAAAAAATTATAAAACGTTCTAATATATAATTATATAAGTTGAAAAATATATCATCAGTTTTGCGCTCTAGAGATTAATCATTGTTAACATATGATGTGTATTTATTCTTCTAGACTTTTTCTTTCTCTCCAGGCATATAAACATACACACTCATAGGCAGATTTAAAAAAATGTATGAAGTAGAATCATACTATATGTGCTGTCCCACAGCTTGTATTTTTCTTAACATGTTTTGGCCACCTTTCTATGTTGGTATACAGAGCTCTTTATAGTTACACAAGCCAGTATATTCCCTTCTTTGCTAAGCCAGTCTCATTTTTGTCATTTGTAATCAAGGAGTTCTGATTAACACAGGTGTGTCCAGCGTCCAAATTCACCTTTTGGGTTAGCATGTTGGGGCCCTATCTGAGAAGAAAAGAAGCAGGTGCAAACTCAAATGAGGAGAGTTTGCATGACAGGCAGAGGAGGTTAACATTTTACCATATACTCACAAAGGAAATGACTGAAGGGTTTTGAGCAGGCAAGTGGCACCATCAAACCTGTCATTGAAGACAGTCACCTTGGTAGTGATCTGTCTTAGATGGGAGCACAGATCCTTGACAGAGACCTCAGTGGTACAAAGGTTTGTTTACACTTCAGTTACCAGGTACAGAACACCACCAATACTGCTGTTCTATCATATTTCTACAGCAAGCTCACAAAATCCTGTTAGGCTCTCTTACAACACAGTAGAAGTAAAATATTGTGTGTATGGTAAGTGTAGTTTTCAACCACTATTGTAAAGATATAAAGTAATTCCTTCATTAAACTTTTATTGATAAACTGCTATATGTCAGGCATTAAGGAAATAACAGTGCACAAAATGAAGTTCTGTCCACATGGGGGAGGCTATAAAAGGAGTAGATTTGGGGGCTGAGGAAAATAAGAAGTTTAATTTTGAACATATAAATTGTGAGACGCTTATTAACCATCTAAGTGAAATGTCAAGGAGGCAGTCAGATGAATGAGTTTGGAGATACATTTTGGGCATTATCAGAGTATGTGATTTCCTAGTGAGTGAGCATATATAAAGAAAGAGGAGTCAGGAGATAGGAGGAATGTGCAAAAGAGACCACATAATGTGGTGACAAGAATAGAGCTGGAAAGAAAGTGACAGAGAGCCAAGAACTAGAATCTCCAAAGAATGGGGGACAAGTAGCCCAGGACTCTGTGTAACTGCAACAAGGAAGCAGAGTGAGTGGTACTGATGGACAGCATGAATTTCCAAGCTGAGTGGTTTTTATGGTGAGTAGGACAACAGTCTAGAAGAGGCACCGAGGAACAAGGATAACACCTACCCTGTCTCCAACTCCAGTAGCACAAGGGGTATGGGAGACAAAGCATGGCTACTGGGAGGGCTCTAGAGAAGTCATATAATTAAGAAAGCCAAGTTTATAGTAAAAAGAGGAAGGCACTGTTCAGACAAGGTTGTGAAGATAAGGAACTTTACTGATAAACACTTGTGAGTTTTAGAGCTCATAGGGCAGCAGTTTAGGGGTCAAGGAAGGTGGGAGATAGGATCAATTAGGGTTGTATGGAGCTGGGTGGACATGAGAGACCACAGGGTGAGAGGTGACTAGAGTCCTTGTTTTTGAATGGTGTTACTATAGACAGGACAAAGAGCATGACAGAAGTAGCACCAATGTTCTGGGAGGCAGGTTAGTGGACCTGTACTGAGGAGGGAGGACTACCCAGAGCTCCTCTATGTTGTGAATTAGCAAAATAGAAAGACTTTGGTGCTAATGCAGGAATGTGACATTTAAAAAATGTTCTTATGGTGAGAAATGTTTCCTAAGCCATGGCAATTTAGCACTACATATCCCTAGGCAGCATGGGTTCCACCCTAATTACAACAAATATGTGTTGAATATCTAATATTATTCTAGGCATGGAAAAGGATGGAGAGAAAGAAAAGCAGTCATCTCTAGGAAACATGAAGTCTTCCCCCAGTCTTAGGCTAAGTTGGTCCCAAATGTATTTCATTAAGAAGATGTTATTATATTCCTCCTCCCAACAATCCTAAGACCACTTTTCATTTTGAGTGTTGGCCTGGGGGCAGCTTTCTTCACCTTGTCTTTGGAAGGAATGTCCAGCTATGTGGTCAATCACATAACCTCAGAGCTTGGAGTTATTTGAACAGTTTCATTTAGAGAAGACACTGAACAGATACAGCATTTTTGTTCTTATGTTCTCTCTAAATTGAACTAAGATAAGAACAGGCATTAAGCTGCTTAGAGATTTGAATTAGAGGAACAATTATTCTAATACACACGGTAGCAGAAAGGCTCTCAGAGCCCATAATCTCCTGAGTCTTATGAGAAAATGTCACTCGCTGGATATCCATGCTTGATTGGAGGTTCTGCAAAGTAATCTAAGCCTCCTTTTCTCACTTTTATCCTTTTGGATTGATTTTTGTTTCTTTGAAAACAATTGTTCCATTTTGAAACTTTCTGAACACAGCACAATGCATAATCTGTATCATTTAGCCCTCTAAATACTCTGCCATTATACTAGGGTTCTTATGACTGAGCATGTCTTGTCAATGGAAATTTATTCAATGAAATGTGAAATTACTTTAGAAGACACATTTAGAGCATTTAAGCCAGGCATGTTGAGCTGAAAAGATTTAGGAAGTAAGTTATATTCTAAATAGCTAATAATTGTTCATCACAGGGTACCTTTTCATTCTTTACTGATGCTTCTGCCTTTCGACCTCTCACAATGGCCACTAGAGGATAGGGAATCGACTATGGGAAAGATCATTTCAATGGTGTCTTCACATTTACGTGACATTTTAATGTCACAACTGTCTAACTAGAGTGTGCAGACGGGGTGCTGGTCCAAGCCCCATCAACTGACACTTTACCTCACATCATTACTCTCTTAGAGTCTCTAAAAGTAGATACTGAAAGCTGTTAGTATTGCTGTTTGAGCCACCCAGGCTGAGCCCTATTCCTTCCTCGGCAGAGGCTCCTTTGTTTCCTAGGAAAGAGGGGAGTAACTCTATTCCCTGGGAATCAGGAAAAATATTTTTAACTGAATACATTGAAGAGAAGGTTATATTGACGCGACATGTTTAGAGACTGAGAGGTATGAGAGACAGATAGCAATAATCAGGCCACTGTAATTCCTAAAGATATTCCAAAGAGCACCCTGGGTCCGGAAAACACATCGTTCCACCTGGGAGACCGTGACAACTCAGTGCACCAGACTGAGAGCCTGGTATGTGGCTGGTGCTTCATGCGTGCTTGCTCAGTGAATGGATGAAAGAGTAGAACTATAAGATCTAGACACCAGCTCAATGGCACTAATGCACAGACCACTGCACCTCCAGCCCATGTTCTCTCAAGTGCCTCAAGACAACCATACAACAAGGGATACTCTGTAAATTACCCCATAGTAAATCTAAACCCCATTAGAAACTGAAAACACTTTCCTCATAAATACCTCTTTAGTTTCACTTTCTTTCCTTATAGCTATAAAACCCCTCTTCTGAGACATTACAGGTGAAGGAGGAGTTGATATAAGTAGGTAGTTAGGTTATCTAGATGCCTGAAAGGAAAGAAAATCAAATATTAGAGTTGCCTTTGGGTTGCTTCTTCCCCATGCTTTTCTCTCTCTTGTTAAAGTATATCTAAGAAAGGAAAGGTTGAGTTTGGTTGGACATGAACTCTAGAACTCATGAAAGCAGAATTTAAAAGATCCCAAGATTGAGCAGACGTGGGTCTAAGGCATGAAAAACTAAAAAAGAAATCTGTCTGGGTGGTTGAGCTTCTCAAAAATGAAGTTTTAACAAGAGAGAGGAGGAAAAACACCTTGAAAGAAACTCTTTGGGCTGTATGGGGAGCTCTCTGATGGGACCAAATTTGGCAACCAGGTACATAAAGGTGAAAGGGAAGAAAGCTGAGATCACCATAAAACAGTGAATCTCTTTTATAGTGTGTTCACATGTCTAAACTCCAAAGTAAACTGGCTAACAAAAATTCTGCAATTAAATTTGATGCAGCAAGATAGAATGATAATATGATTTTGATGGAAGATACCGAGAAAGCAGAATTCTTCATTTATTTGCTGTATATCTTCCCTGTCTAGAGAAAAGATCCTTAGATTTATAAAGTTTGAATGGCATTTGTCCCAAATGTAAGCAGTGATTGAAGAAAGAACAGAGTTGCTTTAAGTGAGTTTAAATATGCTTTATAAGAGAAATCACATCCAGGATACCGAAAACTTGCAAATGAGAGTTTTAAGAAACTACTGAGAAGAGAAGGAGGAAGGTTGGAATTGGACAAATATATTTACCAGTTTCAAAAAGGGAAGTATACAGAATTAAAAGCATTACTGATGATGACAACTGAATTTTAGGTTTATTCTGGGCTTGATTGTAGAATGGATGTTATAGGGCAACCTCCTTGCTCTTAGGAGAAGAAGCATTGATCTCTGAGCCAGGATGGGTTCGCTAAGCATGAATCAAGTCATCTCAAACCGATCTTATTTCATTTTTTAATGGAGGACGAGATTAGCATAGCAGGGAAATGGGTTATTCGTGGTCTATTTAGACTGCATCCAGGAATCTGGCACAAGGTGACCTTGAGAACCTGGTGGACAAATAGAAATGTAGACTGGATGACAGGTATACTGAATATTGGATGAACTCAAAGTGAGTTTACTAATGTATCAGTAGTAATACTAATAGAGAAATCTAGGTGTGCATTTTTCAGTCTCATGCCAATGAATTAGAAGTCAGCTCTATCAAATCTCTGAATGATGTGAACTTTGAAGGGATAGCATATATACTGAAAGACAAAATCAGAATCCAGAAAATTCTCAACAGTCTGGAATGAAAGACTGAATTCAACTTAAAGAAATTTCATAGAGATAACAGAAGCCCCAACACTTGGGTCTAAAATATTCTACTGCTCAAATATTGGCTGATAGTGACCCGAGGGACATAAATGTAAAGGAAGAGGATTTAGGGGAAAAGCCTGTTCACTCTCAGATGTTAACTAATTTGTCTTTCTTGGAAATGCTGCTCTCCATTATTTTTCCTCTTTGTGAATCTCGAACCTCTCCATTTTCACTATGTCTGGGCACATCTTAAACATTTAAAATAAACAAAATAAAATAAAGCACAAAACCACAAAACACAAATTAACCCTCCCACCCCGGGTTTTATTACTGCCTTGAGCGCACCCTTTTTTACTCTTCTGCACTGCAAAGATGCTCAGGGGTAGCTACATTGGTTCCCTCCACTCCCCTCAAATTGGTCTCATTAAGTCATCAGTGACCTCCTAATTGAAAAATGTATTAAATATTTTTCAGTCCTAAGCTTCTGTGATGTCTCTGCAGCATTTGATATTCCTGGTCACTTTTTTATTCTTGATTTTTTCTCTTCCCTTGGCTTCCTTTCTGTTGCAGTTACTTTCCTAGTCTCAGAATTCCATCTTGTCTCAACTCTCCTCACATACACAATCCATTCTACCATTAGTCTAGGCTTTCTTCTCACCATCTGTGGTGGGGGATCTCACATCCTCCCACGGTTTCAACTGTCTCGTGTACATTGACATCTTTATTTCTTACATGAACCTTTTTCTTGGGCTCTAGACTTTACTTTTTACTGAACTTCTCCAATGGCTTCAATTACCACCTATACTTTGACTATTCACAGGTATATAATTGTAGCCTAGACCTCTCCACTGAACTCCAGACCCTTATTTCTAAATCCATATGCAACACCTTCCTCTAGATGTTTCTTAGGCATCTCATACTCATGATTTTTGATCTTAATTATCACCCACCCTTCCTTTTCTGAAGATTACGACCCAACCAACCACACTGTTATTTAAGCCAGAAAATGAAGGATTGTTCCTGGTTCTTCCTGCTACTTTCTATTTCACATTCAGGCAGACTCCAAGTCATACCTCAACTAAAGCACTTTTCCTAAAATACAAATCTATTGATTTCCTTTTTCAAGGGGATAAAAATCCCAACACCCTAGCATGCCGCCCAAGATCCTGACGACCTGGAGCTGAGTCTTCCCTAGCTTTCCAGTCTCATCTCATAGCTCTTCCCTAGAAGTATCCAATGGGCTAATTGTACATTCCTTTCTTTTTTTTTTAAATGTTTCATTTATTTTTGAGAGAGAGAGAGAGGGAGACAGAGCGTGAGTAGGGGAGGTGCAGAGAGAGAGGGAGACACAGAATCTGAAGCAGGCTCCAGGCTCTGAGCTGTCAGCACAGAGCCTGAAGTGGGGCTCGAACCCACGAACTGTGAGATCATGACCTGAGACAAAGTTGGGCTCTCAACTGACTGAGACACACAGGTGCCCCTGGACTAATCATATATTTCTACTAAAAGTAAGGTTACCTACATTTGGCTTGCTATATATATCTCCTTGTGCCTATTCCTATATTTTCCCTTTTGCTTCAGTTGTTCTTTCTCCCATTTCTATGCCTGATGAATTTCCTTAAGGCTTAATTCCTTATTTTCTCTACTATGCAGCATTTGAAACTTTCTCTTTTGTATTCACATTTTTTTTCCCTATTCATTTTCCTATTGTAGTGCCTAACACAGAGCAGTAATTACTTGTTTTGCATGACAATCTTTACCACTAAACTGTGAGCTCCACGAGGAAGTGACTAAGTTCTATTAAGTTTTGTAGCCCCAGAACTTAGCATAGTTCCTGGTACACAGTGAACACTCAATTCATGTTTATGCAATAAATTGACTCAATGTGCATGAATACTGCAGTGTCACTTACATAAAAGTTTGCTCTCCCCCTGGATCAATAGTTCCGCTTTTCTCTGGGTTGATCAGTCCATATTGAGAATAGTCTGTTCTGATGTGATGCTGCACTTAAATTGAGGAAGATATAAACTAAAAAACATTGGGGTGCCTGGGTAGCTCTGTCGGTCAAGTGACTGACTCTTGGTTTCGGCTCAGGTCATGATCTTGAGGTTCATGAATTCAAGCCACGCGTTGGGCTCCACATTTACAGTAGGGAGCCTGCTTGGGATTCTCTCTCTCTCCCTCTCTCTCACTCCTCCCCTGCTTGTGGTCTCTCTTGCTCAAAATACATAAATAAACTTGAAAAACAACATTGAAGAAGAGCAATAAGGAATATAACACCATGTGGAAGGAAAAATGATTGAACAAATGGGAAATATTTGTGTAAGGTGTCATGAATTGAAAAGAAAAGTAACTCCCTATTGTAATAGTAAGGGCCGGAGAACAAGCCACACCTTTTCTAACAAAACACAACTATGGCAGAATTAAGCACAGAAACAGATTATTTGCTGCTTCTCTCATTGAGAGGTGGAGTCGAATTCTCCTCCCTTTGAAGGTGGTTTCTGTGACCAAATGGCATGGAATGAAAGGGACACTGCAGAACTTCTAAAACTAGGTCAGAGGAACCCTTGAAGCTCCACTTTGGTCTTTGAGAACGTTTAATCTTGGGGTGCTCCTGCTGTAAATTCAGTCGCCGTGCTGCGAGAGACACAAGGCATAGGTGCTCTATTAGTGCTAGTGCAACTCCTGACGGACAGCCAGCTTCACCTGCCATCAATTAGTGAACTGTTGTGAATGCCCAACACAGAACCTTCGGATAAATGCAGCCTCTGCCAACATCAAACTGCAGCCCACATAAAAAACCCAAGCCAGGACCAGACAGCCAGACCCTTTTCTAATTCCTGATCCACAAATTTAAGTACAAAGTAAAACTTCTTCCTTCCTTCCTTCCTTCCTTCCTTCCTTCCTTCCTTCCTTCCTTCCTTCCTTCCTTCTCTCTCTCTCTCTCTCTCTCTCTCTTTCTTTCTTTCTTTCTTTCTTTCTTTCTTTCTTTCTTTCTTTCTTTCTTTCTTTCTTTCTTTCTTTCTTTCTTTCTTAGAAACAGGCTTTTTTTTAAATGATTATTTATTTTTGAAAGAGCTAGAGAGACAGAGTGCCAGCAGGAGAAGGGCAGAGTGAGAGGGAGACACAGAATCCAAAGCAGGCTCCAGGCTCTGAGCCGTCAGCACAGAGCCCAACACGGGGCTTGAACTCAAGAACTGTGAGATCGTGACCTGAGCCGAAGTAGGCCGCTTAACCGCTTAACTGCCACCCAGGCGCCCCAAGTAAAATTTCTTTTCACCATTAAATTTGGAGTTTTAAACGATTAAAATGGCACGGTTGGTTACACAGCAATGGAGTCCTAAAGCAACAACTACACGTGTTGATTGATTGAAGAGTGACTTGGTGACAATAAACTGTTGTGGAAAAAACGGATGTCTTACTCAGATCTCCCCCTTCAAGAAAGGACTTGCTGCCCAGCTGCTAGGAACGCAGCTAGCTGGCGGCCTCCAGCTGTTCGTGCCTCGAGTTCTGAGCTGTGGTCTTGCTCTTTACAGGGCAGGCACCAGCCAACGACTAAACAAGGCAGTGCTAGCCGCGCCCATGCCAAAGTTTTTCTTGGAGTGTCCCCAGTCGACAGCTGAACAAGTGATACTAAGGCCTAGCCATCTTTGTCCAACTGGGGACTCTAAAGGAGCAAACTCTGCTCCAGAGCTCTGCACTGGACCAGCAGAGATCTCCTCTGGTCTGTGTCATGGACTGATACCCCCACCTGCCCAATACTGCCCCTGTCTCTTCACAGGTGTTAACTCCCCAGTGAGCCTTGTGCACTCCTATTCCGTTTCAGTGTCTGCTTCCTTGAAAATACAACATATAAAACCAACCGGCATTATCTTAACAGAATTATAATAGCAAAGAGCAACTCTTAAGACTTGGTGGCCGAACAAGCCCAGCGATACAAATGTGGCTGCTGGGTTTTGGCTTTGGGTCATCGATTGCCTTACTATTGTTTAAGTAAAATATGGCAGTGACCTTGGTTATTGGCTACCTAGACCGCAAGATTGAGACTGCAAATACAAGGAGGGGAGGAGTGGGTTACACAGCGAACACCGGAGTCTTGATTTCGTATCTGTCTGAAGACAAGCGGCAGAACTCAATGGAATGATAAACATCTCATAAAAGACCCAACTGGTCTTGTGAGACATTTGCTGATTAAAAAACCTCAGTCCAGGTTCACTAATTTCTCAACCCTGTCAGAAATCCTTACCTGATGCTCTTTGCCTAAGAATATGTGAGCTGAATAGGAAGGTCTAATGATTTTCAGGCATTTATGAAGAAGCCCTGACACTGGATCTTCCTTGCAATGGTCAAATCATAGTGTGACAGAAACTGAATTTATCTTCTGTTCCTTTACGAAGTTCAAAGATAGCCAGTTTTATTTTATTTTATTTTATTTTATTTTATTTTATTTTATTTTATTTTATTTTATTTTATTTTTATTAAATATTTATTTTTAAGAGAGACAGAGTGTGAGCAGGGGAGGGGCAGAGGGAGAGGGAGAGAGAGAATCCTAGACAGGCTGTGTACCATCAGCACAAAGCCCCATGAGGGGCTCCATCTCATGAACCATGAGATTATGACCTGACCCAAAGTCAAGAGTCAGATGCTTAACTGATTGACCCACCCAGGCACCCCAAGATGGCCATTTTTAAAGTATATGTGTGGTAACCACAAAAAGTGTGTGTGTGTGTGTGTGTGTGTGTGTGTGTGTGTGTGTGTGTGTGTAAGAGGAGAGACAGAGAGAGAGAGATTAACAATTAGTACATCATTTGAAAATAGGAATTTTATATCCTACTGGCATTCTGTCCTAAGTCTTTGTACCTTGGCCTCACATTTATAGAACTTTGCCTCTTCTCTGAAAGTTGATATTACCCTTTCTGGGGAAGAGAAGAATGCCAGGAGAGGGGTATGATCTTTCTGTCCAAATATTTGAAGGATTAATAGGAAATAGATTTGTTATAGCAAAACGTTGTTATAGCAGCCAAATGGTAGAAACTGGCCTAATGTTTGGAAGCGGAACAGAAAATATCTTGCATGAACTTTTTGTCAGAACCACTCAAAGGTGCCGTGGGTTGCTTTGATAGGTGCCGTGTTCTCTGTGTTGGGGGAAACCGAGCAATTACTTGACAGACACGACACGAGATGGGATTCAAGTAAATCTGGAGCATTAAGGTTTTAAAGTCTCTTTATGCCAGAAATTCTATAAATACTGAAGAAACAGAAAGACAAATATAAAGGCATTTTGAGGGACTTTCCCCACTAAATACAAATATAACATAACATAACAGGAATTACACAGCACAATCGAATGTTAGTTCTGGTTCTCATTTTGTCAGCTATAAAGCTCTGCGGATACCTTTGAAATTGTTTTTCTAATAAAGCCAGTCAAGCATGAAATAACTTCTAGCTGCTTTAGCAAGACTAATAGAGGAAGTTACCCTAATGAGAGGCTAATCAAGCAGACTAAGATGATCCTAGAAGCACATGTCCTTTTCAGACAAGGCTGGTGGGTCCTGTGCTTGTTGCTAAGAGAGGTGCTGATGTCCCTGTTTTTCTAAAGAAAGGTTTGGGCAAACTTATCAGTAGGGGGCATTGGTGTTCTGTCAGCAAGAGAACTTGACTCAGAGAATAAGCGCACTTGGCGCACTTGGCGATTCCGAGCACTTTACAATGATCAACAAATCAAAGCAGATAGGAAAGCACTTTCCTTAGAAAAATCCACATAGCAATGTCATCTGTTCTAAATGAAACTTAAGGAAATAGAAGTACAGCATGTACATATTTGGTTTTGCCGAGACAAATGAAAGATGCTGGAGGCCTTAAATAAAATCTTTCTTGAGAGAGGAGAAAAAGATCACAGCAGCTGCAGATTCAGCATTCTCCAAGCGCTAGGAAGTGAGAGGGGAGCTGAGGGTGCATCACGGGGGACCGGTGCCACTGATGCTGCCGGCTCCCGTGTCGCTGTAATGAGAGTGAAACCAAACAGTTCTCTCTGTGTTAGACGCTTCCCTAATACAACAAATACTGGTCTGTTTTTCTCTCTTCCCTTCTGCTGGTACGAGCAAAGGCACACAATCATGACAGGAATTGGGGAAGAAAGGGAAAATACATAGATTTGGAATGCACAGTATAGGGGATAAAGAGCTGCACTCTGTCACTTGGGAACACATATAAGCCCGCCATTAGTCACGGAGAGAGAGATTATTAAACGCCAATAAAAACTAATGCAACATTTCCACATCCACCATGATATAAATGCTAGGTGGCAGATAGAATTACTTATGAATTATTACATCTTATAGAAAATTTTGATATCCCAGCTTTTTTACCCTCCATCCTCAAAAATGATTTTAGAGGTCTATCTTACAAGTTAAAATTCTGGGACTTACAGTTTGAGACCTTAAGGAACAACACAAAGGAAGGATACATCAACACACACATACACACACATATTGATAGGCTTCTCTGATCTGATTCAAGTTTATTTGATACATAAGAAGACTGCCTGATTCCCACCTCTTCTTAAGGCTCATCCAGAATTTTACCTTCATTCACTTAACACACACTGATGAAATCCCTCTTAGGTGAGTGTCAAGCATGGGTTAGGTACCACTCTATCAAACCTGCCTTGACCTCTGAGGCCATACTTAACTCTTGGAACAGGAGTTTCTTTAAAAAATTTTTTTTTAAGTTTATTTACTTATTTTGCATGCACACATGAGACGGGGGGGCGGGGAGGGAGGGAGAGAGAGAGTGCACATGTGAGCAGGGGGGAGGGACAGAGAGAGAAGGAGAGAGAGAATCCCAAGCAGACTCCTCTGTGTCAGTTCAGAGCCTGATGTGGGGTTCGATCTCATGAACTGAGATCATAACCTGAGCCAAGATCAAGAGTGGACGCTTAACTGACTGAGCCATCCAGGCACCCCTGGAACATGAGTTTCTAGTTGCATTATATTTTTCTCAACTTAATAAACCCTGATAGTCTCCTTCTCCCTGATGCCGCCTACAGTAACAGGAAGGAAAATAGCACTACCTATTTACAACATTTAAATCAACAGTAAGCAAAGTTCATTTATAAAAGTAGAATATGCTTAGACATATCTGTACAATATGAGTTTAATTACTGTGGTGACATATGACTCTTAACCTTCTCGGAGGTGAGAATTCCCTGAGTCAAGAAAACTTGACTTTTATACTGACATTTTCAAACCAACTGAACAAATTTGGAAGAAAAAGTCATCAGAATTGTTGTGCAATCACAAAGAATTTTGGTTAGACCAAACCAGAAAAAAACATAACCAAATAAGACATCTTAAAAAACCATGTGGAAGGGGGTGGGCAGGTGGGGGTGTTGGGAAAAATGGATGAAAGGCAGTGGGAGGCACAGCCTTCCAGTTATGGAATGAATAAGTCATGGGAATAAAAGGCACAGCAGAGGGAAGATAGTGATATTGTAATAGTGATGTATCAGGGCAGATGGTAGCTACTTGTGAGCGTACAACACATCATTATGTTGTAACCTGAAACTAATGTAACATTGTGTCAACTATACCCCCCAAAATAAAAAAGAATTAAAGTTTCTTAGGCAAGTGCATTAGTTTCTTATTGCTGTTGAAATAAATAACTACAAAGGTAGTGGCAACACAAACAAGCAAACAGCAATGTGAAATCCTGTTTGGGGGCAGAAAAAAAAAACTAAACTAAAACATAAGTCCCAGTTGACAGCCAGGAGACTTTAGGTTATAGACTTTAGGTTATAGTGGTTGCTCCCCAGCAAACCACTGCCCCTTTCGGCAAGTGTTCTTTGTTGGAGCGCCATTTTCTTTTCCCTTATTCCCTCTTCCTGTTCTCCTAACAGTCTGAACACTGAAAGGATAGGGTGTCAGGGTAGTGGCTGTGGGGAGCCATGTAGTGAAAACTTTCCTGAAGAGTGAGCTCTGGCCTGGGAGCTGGATGGTTCAATTCCCTGCTCTGCTGCCAACTCTGTGAACGTGGGCAAATCACCCAGCCTCACCTGGTCTCAGTAAAATGGGGAAAATAATTCCTAACACATCAGAAGAAAGTATCAATGTATGAAGAATAACAGCCTCCTGCCAAGGAAAATTATGGCCGTGGACAGCTAGGTCTCTTCCCCAGCCTTCCTTTTTATTAAGTAGATCCAGAATTAGGTAAACACTAAAAAGGCAGAGAGTATAGCAGAGTTTATATGGAATATTTACAACAGAGAGTGACTAATTAAAAAAAAAACTTCCTAAAAAACACGCCTACAAGAGAGTGGTGTTTTGTTTCACGCTGTTTTTGAATTACCAGCCTTTGTGTTTGGTGGTGTTGACTTTTAATGGAGCTGGTAAACAGCACCCCACCAAGTGTTTTGAATCAATTAAGAGAGTGAGAAGGTGTAAGGGAAATCAGGATAGGGCCTCATTCCTTCTAAAGACTGGGCTAGAGGATGTGGCTTAGATGGATCTCCTAGTACTGAACCACAGAATTAAGTGGACTTATCTACTCAGTCATATACAGTGCTAGAAAACCACAGTCCTTCCCCACATAGAAGGAACAGATTAGAATACATGTTTCCTGTGGAGTCTGGCTTCCATGGGGAAGAAAGGAGGAAGAAGCTGAGCCATGCATACCTAGGTCTTCCAAACTTGCCAGTGAAAACTTGGCACCCCAGGGGAGGGGCACCTGAAGGGGCGGAGAAATGCCAGCGTGTATGTACCTTCCCTAATATCTCTCCACATGAAAGGAAATACCAGGAGTGTGAAATGTCCTTCTGAGAGCATAGGTCACCTCAATCCATTCTTGTTCAGCAGAATGAATTGGATTTTACAATAATGGAATGTATTATATAAGTAGCAGGACTCTGTATCCATAGCCTGAATGTTTAAATAGACCACATGTCATCACCCTGATGAATACACCCCAGTTTTGTTCTGGAATGGCTTGAAATGAGACATGATATGTCTGGAGTTTCCTTTCCTTTATTAAACCTTTTAATGCATTTAATTTCCAGAGAAGGCTGGATCTTTTCCAGGCGAGGGAGGGGGAGAAGTACGTAGGCATCTGTAATGATCTCTGACAGTGTGACAGGGAGCACTGATTTTTACAACAGTAGCCAAAATTACAGTAATTAGAGAAAATATCCACATCTTTATAAACAGGGTGTTAACTGATTCAAAAGGAACTTAATGAGAACTTACAAGAGGAAGTGTGCTTTTGCCACTGAGTATTAAACATTAATTAAAGTCAGAAGGCAATAGTCAAGTTGCCTCTCTACTTCAGTCAGTTGGCAAGGCACAGAAAGTGGAGAGGTTTCAGAATCTGCTGACTTTGCTGGCTGTGATCCTCCAATGGGTCCTCTAAATTTATGGCCAGTTTTGATGAATTTTAATTCCTGTTAAAGGTTTTGTTCAGATCTTATTGCAGAAACTGAGCGATGAAAGCTTTCAAATGCTTAGTTAGGCTTCTTATTTTTAAAAAGTATTTTTAAATACTCTTTTTATTATCAGGATAAGTAGAAGAAGCCATGTATGAAAGAATATGATCCCAGCTATGAAATAAAATATGTATAGAAATATTGGAAGGACATACATCAAACTATTAGCAGTGGATTTCTTTGATTGAACAACAGATAATTTTTTCTTCTTTTCTGCATTTTATAGGCATTGCTTTTATAAATGGAAAAAATGAGTTTTAACTTCTAAAGGTCTGTTGATTCTCAGGGAAGAGCTAATCAGTGTCCCCCAAATTGACTATCAGGTACTTATAGTACCTGGAAAATAATAAATACAGATGACATTTAAATCTTACACCTGCACTGTTTTTGACTGAATAATTATAAATACACTTCATCTTCATTTCAATATAAAATTATGCTTAACTACTGTATTATTGTGGTTTTGATCCAGGATCAAACTTCTGATCCAATAACCAAGAAGACAAACCTCTGGAGGCAGACCTAATCATTTTTTTTCATTCTGATTTAAGAACTTGCTGATTTTGACAAGATAGGTTATGGAAGTGGCCAGTTTGGTCATCGGAATCTCCTTGGGGGCTGCAGCACAAGACTCTTTACATCGATTTCTATGTAAATGAGACAGTGAGGGGAGGGGAGCAGGCATTCTTCATTTGATTCTTCCGGCTCACATCTTTTGTATTCCTCCCTTGCAAACGTTACTAACTTCCTATTGTGTCTCCCCAGCCAACTAACTCCCGCCAGTCATGGTTTTGCTTACGTTCCCCAATAGTCTGGGAACTCCTTGACTGAGCATGTGTGTGTGTGTGTACACGCTCTCACACAGGTCAGTGCAAAGTGCTGCGAACACACTAGGCATTCTCCTCAAGTTTGCTGAACTGACCAGCGTTGAAAGCAAAGCAGTGACAAAATTGAAAAGCTAGAAACCTCCACCTTTTAAATAACTTTGGGCTCTCCTGTTTTCATTAGGTCAAGTGAAGAATGCACAGATTTTGTGGGTTTTTTTTTCTTTTCACCTTGAAATGAGATTATGTGCAGGCCTGCGCTGCTGAACCACAATTTGTTTTAAAGCTCTTTTGAGGGAAAATGCCCAGGAAAACCACAGCTCAGACTACAGCATACTACACAGATTTACTGACAGTCTCCCACATGCCTGCATTTGGGCCGGTTCCTGGGGGATGCACTGGAGAGGAAGGTGCAGACCTTACATTTAATGAGCCCGCAGTCTAGCAGGGGAGACAGTCCTGTACACAAATAATTATAATGCAGACGGTCAAGTGCAATTATAGATGCATTTACAAGATACACTGGTAGCCCAGGGGAGGATATGTGGTCAGGAAAGGATCACAGAGCAGACA
This sequence comes from Felis catus, assembly GCF_018350175.1. Classification (NCBI taxonomy): domain Eukaryota; kingdom Metazoa; phylum Chordata; class Mammalia; order Carnivora; family Felidae; genus Felis; species Felis catus. Next base: position 63,190,939 of record NC_058380.1, on the reverse strand, counting down.
AAACCTCCACCATACCATAAGCTTTTCCAGGGACAAATCATTAATTTTGAAGTTGGGCCTTTTTATACACTGAAAAAAACGTTGGTAGGATGCCAGTTGTTAAGGTAAATGTAATACCCACAGTTTGATAAAAAAAATTTAAGACAAATGTAGCAGGCAAAAATCTTGCCTACAAATTAGGGTGTTAAAAAATCCTTTTTATTTTTTAAAAGTTAAAAAAAATTAACTGTTTATTTATTTATTTTGAGAGAGAGAGAGAGAGAGAGAGAGAGAGAGAGCGCACTAGCAGGGGAGGGGCAGAGAGAGGGAGAGAGAGAGAAGGAATCCCAACCAGCACAGAGCCGGATGTGGGGCTCGAACTCACAAACTATGAGATCACGAACCTGAGCTGAAATCAAGAGCTGGGTGCTTAACTGTCTGAGCCACTCAGGCACCCTCCCTTTTATTTTTTTTTTAAGTCAATTTCTAGCTGAGTTTGAGCCACCATCATACTGGGCCACAAGAAATTTATTCTGTCGTAATTATTGGGACTCTCCTACAGGATCCAAACGGGGCCTCAAAGAGGCCTTCGGGTGTTGTCTTTACTGGGTGGTCCGGAAGCCCTTGGTATCCAGCTCACAGACTTTCTCTGGTTCCAGGGGCTCTGCTGCTTCTGTGCCACAGTCACCGCACAGGCATCTTCACTAGGGCTCAGAGCCCCAGGGACCTTCTTTGGTGTTCTATGTGGTTGTCACCTCTGAGGTCTTGCCACATCACAGAAGTTCTGCTACCCAGCAGGACATATGTCTCATTAATGGAAAGACCCACCCATTTTGTTCCTCTTCTTTAGTCTTTGGGGAATAGCCTCCTTCTCTCTCTCTCCTGGTCCCCAGGGGCACTCCCATGATCCCCCTGTCCCCAGGTCTCCTAGCATAACCACGTTTTAGGAGTATAAGCTGTCATAAAGGACAGGAAAAGTCCATAAATTTAGGTAACTTTTGCTGTTTTACCTGACATATATCCCTGTGATTAAAAAGCACACTGAGCCCCTGACCACGTGTTTGGTGTTGAAATGGAATGGGGCTGTGTGGGAAGAAGGAATAAACACCCACGCATAGGAACAAATTCATATCTCAGTATACTGTTCTGATACATAAGCAACAGTGTTCCAGGAAGTTCACCTTTAGAAGAAGCCACTATGACACCAACCCAGAGTACAAGCAGTTGAACCATCAGGTCAGAGAGTAAACTGGGGAAAGGAGGTCATAAAAGATGGAAAGCAGCCATGGGCTCTAAGCTCTTAGAGAAGAAACACTGAACTAGGGTTCAGGTTCTAGTTCTCTCACTAAGTTTACCAAATGACCCTGGACAAGTGGCTTTATCTCTTTGGGCCTCAGTTTCTCCAGTTCCAAATTAAGTGGTATCGATGGGTTGATTCTAGGGGTCCTCCAAGCACCGATATTTGTATCTGGTTTGGTATAACAGGGGTGGACCTCTCATTTTTACCAAAGCATCTTAATAATCACCAAGCCATCGGCTCTAAAAATTTAACATTTTTAAGTCCCATTGTTCAGCTAGACGGGTACAAGGGACAACAGGAGAGTCATGCTGAGTGGGGATATATGAACCCTCCCAAGCCGAATGCAGCATGTAAGATGGGGTGGGACAGATAGCTGTGCCTGAACGTCTCACTCCCACTGACTGCTGTGGGCCCTCCTATATGGCTCAATTTGAGCTATCTCCACTGCATGCTCCTTCATGTTCAGCTGTACAGACAGATTTTGCAATTGGGATGAGCAGTTCTGGGAATGCAGGGGAGTGTGGGTGAATCCCCGTGTGGGAGTGGTCTGGCTCTTGCTTTGGTTGATCTGTGTAGGACCAGAATGAGCCAATCAGCCCTGCACAGAGAGGTGAGGCATGGCCGACCTTAACTGCATCTGCAGTGCTTTCTATTTTCGGGAGGCTATGCTATGAGCAGTGACCATATATCTCTCCTCAAATGGCCTGTAAGAAACATTAAAGATGTCATGTGCTCTAAAGGAATTGACTTAATGACTCTTTTCACTTAAGGAGGGATTGCTGGTAAAATTTGTTCCTCAAATGACAGGTTCCTGAATAGGGACACATTCAGGCCTGACATGCTAACACAGTTTTTTATATTCACCAATCTTCTCCATGGTGTCTACAAAGACCACCCTAGACCATCTACAGATACTCAGAAAGAACCTACACTGCATTTTCTCCCCCAGGTAAAATTGCCACCAGGATGCCCTCTTTTTTTAAAAAAAAATTTAATGTTTATTTATTTTTGAGGGGGGCAGGACGAGCAGGAGAGGGGCAGAGAGAGAAGGGGACAGAGGATCTAAAGTGGGCTCTGAGTTGACAGTCTGATAAGGGGCTCGAACTCATGAACAGTGAGATCGTGACCTGAGCTGAAGTTGGATGCTTAACCTAACTGAGCCACCCAGACAGCCCCAGTATGCCCTCTTTATAAGGAAGAAAACAACCCACTTCCTCAAAGACTCCATGACGGAGGCATGAACACTAATAGTAACTTTGGGTTCAGTGAGCAAGGAAAAAACAATTCAGTCATCAAAAGGAAAACTTGTAATTACATTCCCGACCATAAACTGAAAGGAATGTTCCAAATTCAACAGTGGATGGTATCTTTTTTGGATACGGTCCTGGAACCCTCATGGTTTTTCTAGTGGAACATTTCCCACCATTGTTAGTGTGTGACCATCAACAACAGCAAAGACATTCACCACCTGACTTGTAAGGAAAATTCTTTGTGCAGAATGTTTCCATTTTACTCAGCTGCTTGCACTGTTAATTGTCAGAGGCAATTAACCCGCACAATGGCAGGTCCTCCTTGGCTCTTCCAGGGAGGTGAGAGGCTTTGCTGTTCCATCTTCTTACGGTGGGGGAGATCCAGGGCGGGAAATTCAGGCCCAGCCATGGATTCCAGCACATTAAGAGTAGGAAACAGGAGAGGAATTTGGATAGGGGTTTCATCTTGAGCATAACTTGTTGAAAAGTTTTAAAAATACAATCTAAAAACTGACAACCTGTTTTCTACAAAGATGAAATACTGGTTTGGTTTATTTACATTTAGATATTATATGTCTAGGTCTCACATACATATTCATATGTCGTTTCCTGTTTTTCTTTTTTAAAGTCTTTTTTTAAATGTTTATTTTTGAGAGGGGGGCACGTGCCCGTGTGCACGTGGGTGGGGGAGGGGCAGAGAGAGAGGAAGACCCAGAATCTGAAGCAGGCTCCAGGCTCTGAGCTGTCAGCACAGAGCCTGACACAGGGCTCTAACTCACAAACCATGAGATCATAACCTGAGCTGAAGTCAGATGCTTAACTGACTGAGTCACCGAGGCACCCCCATGTGTCATTTTCTTTTACTGGACCTTAACTAACTGGGCATTTCATTTTACACCAGAAGTGTGGTGTCATCATTTCCCACAGGACTTTAAATTACCTCAGAGCACAGCATAGTCTTCCCAATCCGGTCCTCAGTGCATTTTCTAAAACTCCAAATTGGCAAGTTAGGTGGAAAATAGTCTGCAGCCTTTCATGGCCCCACTAGCTGGGATGGACATCCCAAGTCCTAAGGCCCTGTGGCTTTACTGAGAACTTACCGTCATAGGTCTTTGTTGGCTGAGGGAGAAGGGTTCTGCAGAGAGCGAGGCTTCTGACAGAGTCAAATTCAAGGGCTCCTGCTCTAGGCTATCTGCAGAACAAGCCAAATCATGTATGACTGCCGAAACTCTCAGAGACATAGACTGGGGAAATGGCTATTTATGTGTGTGCCTTCCTACCTGTAGGGTATGAATCACAGCAAAGGAGTAAGTTTACAACCCTTCAAAGGTTTCCATGGGCTTGGGGTGGCAGGTACGAGGTACATAGAGACTGTGTAAGGGGGGGGGGTTGTTTTGATGCATTTTGGTATAGCCAAAAGCCATATTCCTGCCAGAGCTGAAAGACATCCACATACTACCCTATCAGGCGAAGAGCATGCACAAATTTTTTGCCTAAGTTGGCTTTTCAAGGCAAACACTCTTCCTGTTTGTTCTATTCCAAACTGCAGAGTTTGAATTTTAGCACAGCCCACGCCCATGTGTATTGGCCTACCGTCTTTCTCTAACAGGAATTCCCTTAGGGCACACCAACCTGGGGGCAGGGCCAAAATACTTTCTATAATGGGACTGTATACACACACCTGCTTGCCCTCTTTCTCAATGCTGCTTCGATCCCCACATCACTCCCAGGCTGCCACGGCTGCTGCTAATTTCTCTGGGGGCTTAGTGTCACTGCTTACTGTCACTCACTGCACTTCAGCTGAAGGAACGGCTTCACTATTGCTGGAGATGCTCTTGTTGTTACAGGACGATGCGGCATTTCTAGGCACTGTCTGTACTACTGTGGTGGCTATGGATGTGCACATCACACAAGGGCTCCGTCTTTATTTCATCTTCATTTTTCTTTCTTTCCCTCTTCCAGTCATTTTACTCATGGGGAGAAAAGGCTTTATATTCACTTTCTAGAAACAGTATTGAGTGTACTTCTTGATAAATGGATTCTCAATAAAATATATATATTCATTGATTGATCTTCTCCTAGGGGGCTCACTTTTGGTGACACAAAGCACAGGCTCTGGAATTAAAGACATGCCAGTCTGAGTCCATGTTTTGCTTTTTATAGGTGATAGGACTCTGGGCAAGCTACCCTACCTCTCTGAGTTCCATTTCCTCATCTTTCAAGTTGGATAATAATGCTTCCTCACAGGGAGGTTGTAGGAAGACATGATACAGTGTATGTGACTTCTGTGGTATCCAGTAGGTGCTCAGAAGCTCTAAGTCCCTTCCCTTTGCACTTGAAGAATTAACTGCTATCCCACTTGCAGTGGCAGCAGTCTGGCACTAGAGTTCCCACGATTGAGGGAGGTTCTGATGGAATGATAGGGGCTGCGTGGGAGGCCTGCCTGTCCAAGAAGCAGTGGTCTGCCCCTCAGTCTGGCTCTGTTTTAGGCTAAGATCTGCTCTGTGGGTGTCGGTTCATCACACTTACCCACTGACTATACCTGGGCACTTGTCAAGGAGTTTCCAGCAACACCAGCTAAAGCAAACAGGTTTGTGGTAAAAACTCTGTGATAGAACAAGGCGGGGGGTGTTAAATAATGAAAACTAACAACTGTAGGAAGCAAGTTAACAGGATTGGGGTGGAAAAATGTTGGGGCGCCTGGGTGGCACAGTTGGTTAAGCGTCCAACTTCAGCCAGGTCACGATCTCGCGGTCCGTGAGTTCGAGCCCCGCGTCGGGCTCTGGGCTGATGGCTCAGAGCCTGGAGCCTGTTTCCGATTCTGTGTCTCCCTCTCTCTCTGCCCCTCCCCCGTTCATGCTCTGCCTCTCTCTCTGTCCCAAAAATAAATAAACGTTGAAAAAAAAAATTAAAAAAGAAAAAGAAAAAAAAAGAAAAATGTTATTTGCCATCATTAGCACCCATTCCCCCCATCTTCTGGGATCATACTCCTAACTTACCTTGAGAAATCAATTCTCCTGAATTTTGGCTCATAATTGGAAGGCTTACCCCACTCATAGTCCAGAGTTTTGCCTTCATCAGCTAAAGTGAATCACACATCCAACCCTCTGGCTTCAATGATTGGTTCATGGATGGGCATATGACTCAGTGATTGTCAAATGGAATATTCTCTGGGGCTTAAGAGAGAAAGGAGTTAGTTCTCTCTTTTGTGGAGCTACCACAAAAAAAACCCCACCTGTTTTCTTTTTGATGGTGTGAGTGATGGCTCATAGTGCTAAATCTGGGGATAAAGTTGGTATTAATACAGGCAGTTGAAAGATGGAGGGGAAAAAGTCCTTGGTGAAAGTCTTTGAACTTCTGGATCAAGCTAGTGCTGAAGCCAGTCATATATCAGACCTTTTCAGTTATGTGAACCAATAAGTTTGAAGTCTGTTTTGTAAAGCTTCAAATAGAGACCCAGTATACTTGGGGAAAAGAAAATCCCGTGAATCTAATTAGTTTCAAAGATAAATTACTTTCCATTTCGCTAGAAGACAAAATTGTTGGAGGATTTGTGTTCTGCAAGATATTGGCACTTTAATCATGTAATGACAGCTGAACTGATGTAGGTCTTTGATGTTTTTCTTTGCTATTTTACTGTTACTTTGTTGCTCCATGTGCAATATGGATATTATTATGAACTGAAGCTTTTTTTTTTTGTCTTCTTCAAATTCATATGTTGGAATCCCAACCCCCAGTATAATGATATTAGGAGGTGAGGGCTTCAGGAGGTAATTAGGTCATGAGGGTGGAGGCCTGATGAATGGGATTAGTGCCTTTAGAAAAGAGACCCCAGGGGGCACCTGGATGGCTCAGTTGGTTAAGCTCTTGGTTTTGGCTCAGGTCATGAATTCACAGTTTGTGAGTTCAGGTCATGATCTAGTGGTTAGTGAGTTTGAGCCCTGCATTTGTGCTGTCAGCACAGAGTCTGCTTGAAATTCTCTCTCTCTCTCTGCTCCTCCCTCTCTTTCTTTCTCTCAAAATAAAAAATAAAATTAAAAAAAAATAAAAAAGAAAAGAGATCCCAGAGAGCTCTCTTGCTCTTTCTGCCATGTGAAGACACAGGGAGAAGACAGGCCATCATCTATGAACCAGAAGTGGTCCCCCACCAGACACTGAATCTGTTAGTGCTTTGATCTTGAACCTCCCACACCACAGAACTGTGAGAAATAAATATTTGTTGCGTAAGACACCAAATCTATGGTATTTTTATCAGAGCAGCCTGAACACATATATAGTTAAATAATACTCTAGTTTATCAAAAAGTAGAAATGAAGATGAGTTGTAGTCAGAGAAATCTAGGTTCAAATCTAGATATTACCACTTATTAGCTGTGTGACATTTGGCCAACAGAACCTCAATTTTCTCACCTGAAAGATGGGTTTAATCATAGCTCCCTTTTAAATTTGAGGTGATGAAAAGCAATATATTTAAATCATTGTATGCATTTAAATGGGCTTTTTTACATAAAAGTAATTAGGAGGTCCTTTCAAAGTGCCATCTAGAAGAGTAGTTCTTAACTGGGAGTGACTTTGCCCCCCAGTGGACATTTGACAATGCTGGAAACATTTCTGGTTGTCACAACTGGAGGGAAAGTGCTGCTGGCCTTTAGTGGGTAGAGGCCAAGGATAATCCTCAAAATCTTATGTTCACAGCATGACACTCACAACAAAGAATCATCCAAAATGTCACTGGTACCGAGCTTAAGAAACACAGATCTGCAATCCCTATCAAAATAACACCAGCATTCTTCACAGAGCTAGAACAAACAATCCTAAAATTTGTATGGAACCAGAAAAGACTCTGAAGAGCCAAAGCAATCTTGAAAAGAAAATCGAAGCTGGAGGCATCACAATCCCTGACTTCAAGATGTATTACAAAGCTGTAATCATCAAGACAGTAAGGTACTGGCACAAAAACAGACACTCCGATCAATGGAACAGAATAAAGAACTCAGAAATGGACCCACAAACTATGGCAAACTAATCTTTGACAAAGCAGGAAAGAATATCCAATGGCATAAAGAGAGTCTCTTCAGCAAATGATGCTGGGAAAACTGGACCACTTTCTTACACCATACACAAAAATAAACTCAAAATGGATGAAAGACCTCAATGTAAGACAGGAAGCCATCAAAATTCTTGAGGAGAAAGCAGGCAAAAACCTCTTTGATCTTGGCCACAGCAACTTCTTACTCAACACATCTCCAGAGGGAAGGGAAACAAAAGCAAAAATGAACTTTTGGAACCTCATCAAAATAAAAAGCTTCTGTACAGTGAATGAAACAATCAGCAAAACTAAAAGGCAACCAACAGAATGGGAGAAGATATTTGCAAATGACATATCAGATAAAGGGTTAGTATCCAAAATCTATAAAGAACTACCAAAATCAACACCCAAAAAAACCAAATAATCCAGTGAAGAAATGGGCAAAAGACATGAACAGACACTTCTCCAAAGAAGACATCCAGATGGCCAAACCGACACATGAAAAAATGCTCAACATCACTCATCATCATGGAAATACAAATCAAAACCATAATGAGATACCACCTCACACCTGTCAGAATGGCTAACATTAACAACTCAGGCAACAACAGACATTGGTGAGGATACAGAGAAAAAGGCTCTCTTTTGCATTATTGGTGGGAATGCAAGCTGGTGCAGCAACTCTGGAAAATAGTATGGAGGTTCCTCAAAAAACTAGAAATAGAACTACCCTATGACCCAGCAATTGCACTACTAGGTATTATCCAAGGGATACAGGTGTGCTGTTTCAAAGGGGCACATGCACCCCAGTGTTGATAGCAGTTCTATCAACAATGGTCAAAGTATGGAAAGAGCCCAAACGTCCATCGACAGATGAATGGATAAAGAAGATTGTGTGGATAATACACAATGGAGCATTACTCAGCAATCAAAAAGAACGAAATCTTGCCATTTGCAACTACATGGATGGAACTAGAGGGTACTATGCTAAGCAAAATTAGTCAGAGAAAGGCAAATACCATATGACTTCACTCACATGGAACTTAAAGAGACAAAACAGATGAACATAAGGGAAGGGAAGCAAAAATAATATAAAAACAGGGAGGGGGACAAAAATAAGAGACTCTTTAATATGGAGAACTGAGGGTTACTGAAGGGGTTTTGGGAGGGGGGATGGGCTAGATGGGTAAGGGGCATTAAGGGATCTACTCCTGAAATCATTGTTGCACTATATGCTAACTAACTTGGATCTAAATTAAAAAAAAAAAAAAAAAGAAACACAGATCTAGGGTCTATTGGCATGTTAGTGGAGTGCTGAAACTGGATGATTTCTGCAAAAACACTAAGGGAAAATGAAGAAGGCAAAATAAGAAATGAGTGAGCACACAAGATGGCACCAAGAGAAAAATCAGAGAGATCCTCTGTCCCTCCACCAAAGCTTGGGGTCTTCATCCTGAGACACGTGCATTTTAGAGTAAGAGAGAGAGAAGAGCCCAGCTGAGGGAACGTTGAGATTAGGGAGCACTGGAGAGTGCAAATCTGAGTGCCCAGCTAGGGGCCCAGCTGCAGGAACTGAACTAATGTATCCTGCTGGGTACAGGGCGTGACACAGCTCTGGCCCGGAGCACTCTCTGCATCTGTAAGTACTAGGAGGCGAAGCACCATCAAAATGTTGAGAACTTGGAGGCAGGAGGAGTAGGACGTGTTAATTTCATTAACCAACTACTGATCTCCTTCAGGTTTTTTTGGGGGTGTTTTTGTTTTTTTTGTTTTTTTTACTGCTCTTCTACTCCTATCTATTCTATCCTTCCCTACTCGGCTCTGTTCCATTCTGTGCGTGCAGATGCTGAGGGCGTTTTGCAAGTCCTGGCATGGTGAGGAAACAGAACACTGCCTCTTTCAGTCCAACAGATAATCCCAAGTGTAACACAGAGAGAAGAGGTGGGATGATCCTGCAAGTCATAATCTGGTTTCCGTGGCAGTGAGAAGCATCAGGAGGCTGCAGAACATGTCCGGGGTTCTGCATTTAGTGTTTCTTTTCTCACAAACCTTCTTGGCACCAAAGGGCTAAAATAAATTCAGCGCTGTGCACCCAACCTGCCAGCGCTGGGGCAGAGTTGTTGAGACTAACCCAACTGGGAATCCTTACCCTCCAGCTACACGGTGTCCAGGAGCCCTGTTCATCTACAGTGAGAGGTAAAGACAAGGACAAGGACCAGGCCCGAACAGCAAAGCTTCCTGGCAATCATGCTGATGATGCGGCTTCTCCTCCCCTTTTACCACAGGGAGGAAGCTGGGTGAGGGCGAGTGTTCACTACATGACCAGTTTAATAACCACCCTTTCCTCTGTCATGCTGCTGACTTCATCAACCTCCCTAAAAGACACAGAGATGTGTGTGAATTTGTGTGAGGGTATCTGGTGGCAGCTTTAATTATCGCCGCTCATTACCCTTCTCTGTGCTCACTCTAATTGTCTTTTTGGCTTTGCTTAGCAACTTATGTTAAGGCATTTCAGCAATTCTTTTCTCTTTTCTATTGGTGAGATCTTTAAAATAGTCTTTTTACTATCCCGGCTTTAATAGTTCTAGTTTGCTACCTGCTGAGATTGGTAATCATTACATTTTAAAAGACAGCTGTTGAAAGTTTCTTTAACTGCACAAATAACATCATAGCAACTGAACTAAAAATGAAATAAACTGTTTTAATTTCCCATCCTTTGCTAATACTAATAATACTACTGTTAATAAATAGGTAACATTTAAAAGCTTATCATGTGTTGCATAGGGGCACTTGTACCCCAATGTTTATAGCAGCACTCTCAACAATAGCCAAATTATGGAAAGAGCCTAAATGGCCATCAACTGATGAATGGATAAAGAAATTGTGGTTTGTATACACAATGGAGTACTACATGGCAATGAGAAAGAATGAAATATGGCCCTTTGTAGCAACGTGGATGGAACTGGAGAGTGTGATGCTAAGTGAAATAAGCCATACAGAGAAAGACAGATACCATATGTTTTCACTCTTAGGTGGATCCTGAGAAACTTAACAGAAACCCATGGGGGAGGGGAAGGAAAAAAAAAAAAAGAGGTTAGAGTGGGAGAGAGCCAAAGCATAAGAGACTGTTAAAAACTGAGAAGAAACTGAGGGTTGATGGGGGGTGGGAGGGAGAGGAGGGTAGGTGGTGAGCATTGAAGAGGGCACCTTTTTGGATGAGCACTGGGTGTTGTATGGAAACCAATTTGACGATAAACTTCATCTATTGAAAAAACATAAAATAAAATAAAAAATAAAAGCTTATCATGTGCAAAGCATTGTGCTACAGTGCATGTATTTTTTCATTTATATCTCACAACACCCTTATGAGATAACAGAATAATGTTACTTATATCTGCTTTGTAGAAGGAAATGGGAGTCTTAGAGAGGTTAAGCCACTTGCTCACCGTCATGCCAACAGGCCAGGGCCAGGGCTCCAGCTCAGGCTTCGACTGACGCTGGAGCTGGAACTCAAAAAAGCATGTTCCAATGCTTCTTCTTTGGTTCCTTCCAGTATTTACCCTTATGCATGCATAATTTTTACATTTCTGCAAACATAGCGCCGATAGACCTTATCTGCTGTTTTCACTTAGCAGAATGCTAAAAACACTTCCGCAGTTATTATAGCATAGCCACAAAAGAGATGACTTTTATTGATGGTATATTCTTTCGTAAAATGGATAGATCATAGCTGACTTGAGCGTACTTCCAATGTAGCACGTTTATATAATTTTCAGTTTCTCATCTAACAATAAATCTCTAGTGAACATCTTCATGCATGTAGCATTTTCTAATTTTGACCTATTTCTTGGGATACATTTCTAGGAAAGAAGATATTGATTCAAAGGGGAGATGCTGTTTTATAATTCTTCAAACATATTCTTCAAAAAGTTTTCTGAGTTATGCCCCTGTGAGTGCTTGTTGAAACTACCAGGTTTACCATGATTTCATCAGTATGGAAGTTCATCATTATTTTAAGTTTGTATTAATTCAACGCTTGCTTTCTTTGAAGATTATTGAGGTAGGGCACTTATTTGTATATAGTTCTTTTTATCAGTTTCTATAAACTTTCTAATTTTTTTTTCAACGTTTGTTTATTTTTGGGACAGAGAGAGACACAGCATGAATGGGGAAGGGTCAGAGAGAGGGAGACACAGAATCGGAAACAGGCTCCAGGCTCTGAGCCATCAGCCCAGAGCCTGACGCGGGGCTCGAACTCACGGACTGCGAGATCGTGACCTGGCTGAAATCGGACGCTTAACCGACTGCGCCACCCAGGCGCCCCTAAACTTTCTATATGGTACAGACAAGGGCAAACTAAGGCTCATGGGCCAAATGTGGCCCACTGCCTGTTTTTATAGTTTGATTCAAACACAACCACGTTCATTCATTCATTTATGTACTGTGTATGGCTGTTTTTATGCTACAACTGGAGAGATGAGTAGATTCAACGGAGATTGTGTGGCCCACAAATAGAACTGGCTACATAATTTGCAGAGTCCAGTAAAAAAAAAAATGTGGGGCACCTTGTTAAACAATGACTAAGCATTTCAAGATGGCAACACCAGAGCATGGAACCAAGTGAAACTCACATGTCCATGATGCTAGTCTGGCCCACACAGCCTAAAACAGCTATTATCTAGTCCTTTGCTTACCCCTGGTATACATATTAATCCCAAACCTGCCCAAATAGGTTTAAATATTTTTCCTTGCCTGTAATTCTTTTTTCTAAAAAAAAAAATGCCATTTATGTCAAAATGCTGATATTTGTTTTTATGTGTGATAGGATCTTTAGTTTCCTTCAACAATCACTGATGCAAAGATCAGATACATAGTTAAATCTATTTTTAACTAGTTCCTTTCAATGATAGGATTTCTGCTATTTAAAACTTTTTTTAATGTTTACTTATTTTTGAGAGAGACAGAGAGAGAGAGCAGGAGTGGGGAAGGGGCAGAGAGAGACAGGGAGACCCAGAATCCAAAGCAGGCTCCAGGCTCCGAGCTGTCAGCACATAGCCCAATGTGGGGCTCGAACTCCCAAACTGCAAGATCATGACCTGAGCCAAAGTCAGACACTTTACCAACTGAGCCACCCAGGAGCCCCTCTGCTTCTTTTCAAAACATTAATTTGTCTTCTTGAAAGTTTATTTTTATGAATGAATTTTGGAATAACTTCTGTCAAAAAAAAATTCTTGTCAGATTTTGACAGGAATCGATCTAGTGCTACAACATTTTAAAAAAATTTAATTTTTGTATTACGGAAGGAGAGAGAGAGAGAGAGAGAGAGAGAGAGAGCGAATGAGCAGGAGGGGGTAGAGGGAGAGAGAATCTTAAGCAGGCTCCACACTCAGTGCAGATCCCAACACGGGCCAATCCCACAAGGCTGGGATCATGACCTGAGCCGAAATCGACAGTCAGCCGTTCAAGCAACGGAACCACCCAGGAGCCTCACTAGTCCTGGAACTGAACTCCCAGTCCTGGTCAGCCTTCTGCTTCAAACTTCTCAAATTTCCAGCTCCAGTTTGTAAGTCGATCTCTACTAAGTAAAATTCCCAAATTTTCTACTTTGCTTACTTGTCATAAACACCTCCCAGGTTTATCCCCAAGTATTCTACAAGTATCTTGCTCTAAAATAGGATCTCTTTATTATTAAATGACTATTTCTGGATACTAGTTTTTATTTCAAACAATTTTACTAAAACTGATGATTTGAGTGGCGATTGGCTGGTTTCTTTAGCTCGTCAAGCCATAAGGTAATATAATCTGTAGATTCTTCCCGATGTTTATTTTATTAAAACATTTTTCATCTATTTTTTTAATTCAAGTACAATCAACATACAGTGCTATATTGCTTTCTGGATACAACATAGTGACCTTACAACTTCACCCATTACTCCATGCTCATCACGGTAAGTGTACTCACAATCCCCACCACCCATTTCGCCCAATATTTATCTTATTTCTCTTCAGTCTTAACAACACAGGCTTGGACTTCCAATTAATCTTAGTAAGTAATGTTGATAGAATTAAAATGTAAAATATTTCAGGGGCGCCTGGGTGGCGCAGTCGGTTAAGCGTCCGACTTCAGCCAGGTCACGATCTCGCGGTCCGTGAGTTCGAGCCCCGCGTCGGGCTCCGGGCTGATGGCTCAGAGCCCGGAGCCTGTTTCCGATTCTGTGTCTCCCTCTCTCTCTGCCCCTCCCCTGTTCATGCTCTGTCTCTCTCTGTCCCAAAAATAAATAAACGTTGAAAAAAAAAATTAAAAAAAAAATGTAAAATATTTCTCAGTTAAAAAGTTCTTGACTTTGAATATTTATCATTTTAAGTTAAAAATGACAACTTGAGGGGGTGCCAGAGTGGCTCAGTCAGTTAAGTGTCAGACTCTTGATTTCAGCTCAGGTCATGATGTCACAGTTCGTGAGTTTGAGCCCCACATCATGCTCTGCACTGACAGTGTGGAGCCTGCTTGGGATTCTCTCTCTCCCTCTCTGTTCCTCCCGTTTGTGTTCTCTCTCTCAAAATAGATATAAATAAATAAATAAACAAACAACCTGAAATGATCCTCTATATGAAAAATTTAAGCTACAGATTTTTTTTAAGTTTATTTATTTTGAGAGAGAGAGAGAGAGAGAGAGAGCGAGCACATGTGGATGAGCAGGGGAGAGACAGAAAGAAAGAGAAAGATAGAATCCCAAGCAGTGGGAGAGCCTGACATAGGGCTTGAACTCACAGACTGGACTGTGAGATCATGACCTGAGCCAAAAGCAAGAGTCAGATGTTCAACTGACAGAGATACCCAGGCGCCCCCAGACCTTTTTTTAAAGTTGTTATTACTGTTTCTTTTTTAAATTTTTTTAAAGTTTATTTATTTTTTGAGAGACAGAGCATGAGTAGGGGAAGGGCAGAGAGAGGGAGACACAGAATCTGAAGCAGGCTCCAGACTCTGAGCTGTCAGCACAGAGCCCGATGCGACACTCAATCTCATGAACTGTGAGATCATGACCTGAGCTGAAGTCAGACACTCAAATGACTGAGCCACCCAGGCGCCCCAAAGCTGTTGCTACTGTTCTTTATTTTTATCACACAGTGTGTGTATAAATGTGCATGCGTATGTGTACATACGTACACATACGCATGCACATATACACAAGTACACATACCTATGCACATATACATACATACAATAGACCTCTAAAAAATGAATGTGACACGGCGAAGTGCTGACGTGCCAGCTAGGTCAGGGTGTGTTAGCAATGCAATGATGTGCTTAAGCTCCTTGAAGTACAAGGAGTTATTCAGAAGCCATCAAGGGTAAAAAGGTACCTTTGTAGCAGGTCAAACTGTAATTTCCTCCAGCATCCCTACAGAATAACATGATTGATTCTTGAATGGAGTTGAACAAAAATATTTTTGACCTAATCTTTACTCCTTCAACAATGGCAATCCCTAAACCCCTCTTTACCAGGATCTGTGTTGTCACCTCATCCATCTCTTCACAGATTTTTCTGGAGGCCTCATGGGGCAGTCAAGAGTGACTGAGCTGCACGTTCTCTTCTCAGACCAAAACTGCAGGCAAATATTTCTTTCCAAACTGACCCGCATTTCTGGTTCTCTCCATGAATATATGGACTCACAGAAGTTTGGAGAAAGACGTACAATGCTGATGAAATACATTATTTAGTCAAAGTATCACACACTTTTTTTCTGCCAGTATTTAACCTCCTGTGCATACCATTAAAACAGCGGTACATTTGTGTATGAGGAGCTCATAACTACACTAACTCTCCTTCCTTTTTCAGTGTGTTTCCTTTTTTAGGGACAAGGCATTATTAGACTCAGAATCTGATTGGGAGAAGAGCAGTGGAAGGTTGTGAAAATGAATTGCAACCAAAACAGCTTAAGGTAAAAATGGATATAGAACATTTTTTTTGATAAAGAACATTCTATATACAAAATGCTAAGTAGTATTTCCCCAAGCTTCAGGAGAATATAGATTTTCCCATGGTTGCTTCAGATAATGAACAGGAAAGCACACTGTAACCATGTCTGAACCATGACTTTTAATTTATAAAGTTGACATTGATAAGTGTTAGGAAGATAGTATCTGTTTATAAATTTTAGGTTCCTGTGCATTTACTATTTTAATATTAACTTTAAAATTGCTACAACGTATATATAACAGAGGGGAGGTGGGGGGGGATGGGTGAAATACGAGATAGGGATTAAGAGTACACTTATCATAGTAAGCACTAAGTAATGTATAGAATTGTTGAATCAGTATATTGTACACCTGAAACTGATATAACACTGTATGTTAACTACACTGGAATTAAAATGAAATGAAATGAAAAAAATTTTCTACAATGTATACAGAATGTCAAACACATGCCTTATTTTAAATTTCCTATAGTGCTTATTAAAAGCACTTGTAAGGGGTGCCTCGGAGGCAGTTAAGCGTCTGACTTCAGCTCAGTCCATGACTTCACAGTTTGTGAGTTCGAGCTCCACGTGGGGCTCTGTGATGACAGTTCAGAACCCGGAGCCTCCTTCACATTCTGTGTCTCCCTGTCTCTCTGCCCCTCCCCCTGCTCATACTCTGTCTCTGTCTCTGTATCTCTCTCTCAAAAATAAACATTAAAAAAATTTTTAAAAAGCATTTGTAAGAATTATATCTTTCTCTGAGTGCTAACTCAAAAAAATTTTATGCATTTTTGGTATTCCAATAAGCTCCTGATTTATTAACTAGCATTATTAATACATTTACAGGTTTGAAGAGGTATAAAAGTGGCTAAACCATTATAGAAATTCTGACAAACTGTAGGAAAAAATGGCAAGTTAGCCTTCAGGAGTGATCAAGTAGACCATGAAAGGAAATACCCACTGTGACAAAGATGGACAGAGAACACAGAAGACTGAGAATAATGATTGGAGAAAAGAGAAACATCCTAAGAAATCTAATAGCACTCTCAGGTATAAATACCTAACAAGTTGTTATCAGGAAGGAAGAGAGTTACGGTGAAACATGCATTACACCGGACAAGCCCATAATGCACTTGTAATCAGTCCTTATCACGCACATCTCTCATTCATCCTGCTACAGATAGGTCATTCGTATTCGAAGAAGACAGTTTCCTATGTTTGTACTTCAAATGATCCCTGATAACTCAAAGAAATATACTTTTGACAATATTTGCATATACAATCTGAAACCTGTCATTATATTCTGATACTAGTATATGGCTCTCTTAAGAGTTTGATCACTGTACTCATTAACTGTTGAAACTGAGAAGAATGGGGTTGGTAGTTACATTTATTCTAAAATAAAATACACAAATATTTTAATAACTATTATTACACTTTCCTGGATTTACCTACATTACTCTGAGTATAGTTGGTATTCTGAATTATCACCATTTAGATTATAGGAAATACAGGAGGTATCTCAAAGGCAGTAGAATGTAAGAGCTAAGGGCAAAGGATATAGAGTTAGACTTGAATTTGAACTCTAGCTGTGTAATCTTGGGTAAGTTAATTCACTTCTCTGTGTTTTGGTTTCTTCATCTGTAAAATGGGGGTGATAATATCTACCTCATAGGCTTGTCACAAGGATTAAAACAATTTAACTATGTAAAGCACTTAGCACAGTTCCTGGCATGCAATAAATATTTGATATTTAATAGAATAATATCTACCTCATGTATTTACCCACCTATCCATCCACCCCCACTCCCTCCCTATTGGTTTTGTTTTTCTAGGGAACCCTAAGGCACCTTTTCAGTTTAGATTCTAAGGTGACTCTTTCTGTCCAAAAGACTAAAATCCTGCAGCATATGAACCCGTGAGGAGCTGAAGTCAGAGAGGGACAGAAGTGCTCTATCAGCAAGCCACGCCCAGGGTTAAGGAGGAGGGTATAACTAGCACAGTTTCGATGTTTTATCCGGAGTGGGTATGCCAAATAAGCAATCCACTCACAGAATATTCTCTAGCCAAAGGCCACCAGAAACACACCTGTAGTTGAACATGCTGGGTCTGTTGCCTGTCGCAGAGAGGGAGAATGCACAGCAATGGGGAACTGTGGGGTGTCTCAGGAAAAGGCTTTGAGCAAGGGCTTGTAGGACTGGGGCTTTGATTGAGTGATTTGAGGAGTGTCTGAGGAAGCAGGCTTCTCTCTGGAGTGGGTACTTTCAGAAAGCACAGGAAGGGTTATGATGGCCTCAATGAAGCTCATCTAAGGGCAGGGCAGAGCAGAGAGAGACTGAAGCTGTAATTGGCAAAGAAACAGCAATCCCTCTTAGCTGAAAGAGGGGATATTTGGGATTTTGTGGCTTGGACAAAGTTCATGTTTTACCTGTGTTTAGATGTGATTTCAGAGTGGTCTTGTTTTTGTCTCAATCCAAAATAGCCACAGAATGGCCTTGCCTGATGTTGATGTCCTGTGAAATTGTGTGTGTTCAACAGGAGAACACCAAGGCCTAGCTGACGGTACTGTGCTAGCTCCTGGGAGTCAGGGTGCTTTCTCCTTCTGTCTTAATGAAGCTCATTTCTGGCTGAGTGGGTGACCCCTTGTGAAATCTCCAGTCCTATCTTTTCGATTATTATTCTCAGCAGCAACATCAGAATTCTGAAATTAACCAGGGGCTCATAAAGTCATAATTATAATTATAGCATGAGTATCAAATTAAATTTAATTAAGATTAAAAATGGAGGGATGCCTAACTTCCACTGTGAAGATGAAGAAGAAAATTTCATTCTTCTTCCAAATTCTAGGTTTTAAATGCCTTTCTGTTCTTTACAAACAACAATGACCAACAGCAATGGGTAAATTTCATAACAATAATACGATACAAGGTTAATGTGGGGAAAAACTGATGAGAGATTATAAATCCTTGTATACTTAAAACCCATTATAAAGAACAGGAGGAGAAAAAGAAGGCAAGTTCAGCCCCCTGCAAAGGGCTTCGGAGAGAAGGGTGGGGGGGGGGGGTGGAGTTCACAGACTGTTCCTAACCACTGGTTATTTTCTACACAAACCCCACCGAGCCCAGGGATCTCCTGTGCCCCCTGGATTAAGGAGCTAGAGGCCTCTGAGCAGCTGGTGTCATTATCTACACATGTCTGTATCTTTTCCCAGATGATCCCCTTAGTGCTCTGAAGAAGTAGTGCGGGCAGGTTCCATGAATTTCTGTGAGGTGCATACAATTCGTAGCTTCTCCCCCCAAGCAAGTGGCACTTCTGCCTGTGCAGAATGCTGCTGTATGCTTCACTGCAGCACTAACCATTGTTTATGGTGTTAGTAAAGCATAGCTAATGATCACAACTCAGAACAATTATCAGCACATAGCAAATGTACATAACATTTGGTTGTTTAATTCTAAAAACCGTTCTACATCCAAAGGAAACTCCAGAGGTTATGGCACGAATCCATATACTTCCAGGAAGTACCACTCATTCTTCACATCTAAGGCTCCGTTATTCCTGGCCTCATACCTGGGTTAACAATCACAGCACAATCAAACTGTCTGCAGGAATCAGTGTTAATCTTGAAGACAGAGCAAGTGATTAGATCAGCAAGGCCATGATCCAGAATAGAATTGATGTTCTATTTTTAAAACTTCTCACTGGTAAAACAATCACATTTGTAGAAATTCCTTAGAGGGACTATCTCAGTAGCTGAAAGATGGACAAATCTGGAACGGTCAGATTCCTTTATATTCATTTGATGTGGAAATCAAGACAATTGCACTGTCAACTGCTCACAGTATGTTGCTGATTTTACCTATGTGTCTTTATAATCTGGACCAAACCTATGTCCTTCATTGTCAATTGTTTGATCTTATCTTTCCGATCAACAGACGATGGAAAGGAGATTGTGTAAAGGGAAGCAGCAGCAGATTATTGGGCTGTGGAGGTGCTTGCTGGTGGACAGAATATGCCCAAGAAATCTGAGAAAGAAGCCTAAACAGAGAGATAAATAACAGGTATTTCTTCCACTCCACAATAACCTTAAAAATTCGTCTTGTCTATCACATATTCTGCTGAGACACCCACAAAGCACACATATCTACCAGACAGGAAAAACTCACAGAGGAAAAAAGTCTGACTCTTTGAACCTCATGCCTTAGCTTATTTGTTTAGCTTCAGAGGAAGCTTTGTAAAGACACTCACAATATAGTTGTTGTAAATGAAATGCAGAATATGGGCTCTCAAACTTTTATGTACCAGAATCACCTGAGGGCTTGCTAAACACGGATCACAAGGCCCACCCCCTAGATTTTCTGACTCATTATATCTGGAGTGGGAGTTGTAAATTTGCATTTCTAATAGGTTCCAACGTGATGCTGACACTATAGGCTGGAGACTTACCTTTGAGAACCATAAGCCTAGTTATTACTTTCTAAGCTAAGGGCAGCCTCTTCCCTGGTCCAAGGTTCTCACAGGTATGCTCAATAAATGAGAAAAACAAGGCAAAAAGAGACTAAATGGCATAATGGCATGCCCAACTTGGATGTTCCCTTTTTATTTATTTATTTATTTTTAACTTCGCCAAAGCGGGAGCTGCTAAAGGGAGTGGTAGTGGTCAGAGAGATCCATCATTGTAAATGTGAAAGCCAAATTACAGTTTACAACTAATTAGAATTTGTGGGGGTCTTTTAGAAAACCACTCCAAAGGAGTCATTAGAAATGTTCTATATCCTTTTTCTGACTGTGGTGGAAAAATACTTAATGGAATTACCTTTACAAATGTATTAATTTATTCTACCCTGAGGATTTTATATCCAGTGATTTGGCAAAACTAATCTGAACTAATAACAGACACGCATTTACTGAGACTAAGCAAATTTTCCAGTAGAGAGATACTTAGCCACTTGGAACAAATGAAGTTGAGGTATAAAGATGAAAGAATAGCTGTAATGTCCAAAAGAGGTACTAATGTTTACAGAGAGAGCAGCACAGATTGACTAAAATGCAAAGCAGAAAGGCGTGCTGACAGAGAAAACCATCACAAAGGGGGTAGAAAGCCCAGTACTACCACTACCAAGAAATGTTCAACCACTGCCAGATGCTCAGGCTCAAGGGGCATTCTCCACACATGTGTCTCTTAAGGAAGCCTGAGTGCCGGCCACACCTTCTCTGAGTCCCTGGTCCTCTTTGGTGGAGTCAGGCAGACAATGACTGCCTGTTCATTTCCATCCTGTCGGCCCTTTAAAAATCCTAAATTGATTCCACAGACCAGAGCTGGAATCTTGCAGCTTGCAGGGACCAATGTAAGTGAGTGAAATTGGAAGAACATAAGGTAATAAGTAGTCAACAGAGCTTGGTAACCAAAAACTCCACGCTCTATTTAAAGGGGAAGCTGTCTCCCAGCTCCAGGAGATTGATGCATTATGGGATGTGATCCCAGTATCACCAAATCTGTGGGGAAATAGGTTCTACTTACATAAATGGGTTAGAAAAAAGCTTAGGGTGGAAAACCGCCACCACGGGGCGAAAACGCCCGAGGTTAGCTAGCCATATATCGTAATGGAATCACGAGTAACTTGTTATATCACCTGCAGGAAATTACTTTCCATATGGCACCAATGTACGTTGATCACAAACTCCGCTTGCTCCCGAGACACTTTGCTTCTTACACACACGAGTTAATGATTACTGTCTGATTGTTTTCTCCATGTTCACATATGTAAGATCTTGTTTTCTTCACATTCACCTCAATAAATACGGAGATGAAACCCCTGTTCTGGGCTCTTGTCTCCTCCTGGACATTAGCCTCTCTCCTGTTCAATTCTGTATCCTCTCTCTTGCTGGACAAGAGAGAACTCCAGACTCATAGTCTGCGACACAGATCTTCCAATTTTTTGAGAGGTATCAGAACTTGGATTTTCATGTAAAGTTTCTTGACTGTTAAAATAGTGTGTGACCCAAACAAAATATGTTTGTAGGTAGAACAGGGCCATTAGCCTTCTAATCTGGGACCTCTCCTTAGGCTTCAGTAAGTCCTTCCCTGGTCCTCACTCTTTTCCTCGTTCTCTCACTGCTTACTTCTTGATATGTATTTTGGCTCCCCCCCCCCGCCTTTGAAGTATTCCTTCCGTTTTCAAACTCACAGGCTCAGAATTTTTCTTCTAATTCCTGAAGGATAAGCCAGATTCATCATGGTTTCTTCAGGAATTCTTTGATTACTTCATATGCTAAAATACAGTCCATTTGTGATGAATTGCCATTGGTGGTGAGTGGTAGTGGCCTCATGTCACATAGGCTGAAGCTGGCATAAGGTTCTACCCCCCCCCCCAAATTTACCCTCACCTCCCATCATTCCATCTCAGGCCCTGGAAAAACACTTTGAAAATGCAGTGCGGGTTCCAAGAAAAGCACTCTACCCAACTGTTCAGAGTATGAAGACTGTCACAACACAGCTGGCAGAAACCACATCACTGGAAAAAACCTGAATCAAAGAATTAGAGGGTATGAAGACAGCTCTCTTCAATTCCCAATTCAGGTACCGATAAAGCACAGAGGGAAGCCCTTGTAATAATCCTGCAGGTCAGTGTGGTCCAATGCTTCTAGTTCCTTCTCTGTTCCATTCTTCTTCATTTCTTGTAAGAGGAGCAAGTGAGAGGAAGGGAAGGGGGTCGGATATTTAGATTTTTCTTGAGAGTTTAATCATTCACTGAACCAATATTTATTACCTTGTATTTGTTATACATGGAGGTTACAGTCAATTGAGACATAATAAAAAAAAGCAAACACAAAATTAAGATAATTATAGATTATAAAAAGCATAACTTTGCAAATAATTGAGATAAAGCAAATAATCACAGAGGAAAAATCTCTTAGCACCCATGCATTTGTTGCCTGTCCATACTTCTGACCTAGGTAGAGGTGATGTCCCTTTTGGAGGGATTCGAATGGGGAGGGGCTATGTTCACTCTAAGTCCTGGGTAGGCAATGGAGGGGTTGCTATGGTGGTTCACTTTATGCCTTTACTGAGGATGTCAAATCCTAAGTTACTATAGACCTGGTGATGCTAGGACCCTCTTCTTCCCAAGTGAGTTCCTGGAGCAGCTCTGAGTTCTTAGAGGAAAGGGTAGCTCCAGGTATTAGTGGTAGTCACAGGGGAAATATAATTAGCCCATATACAGTTAGACATATACCAGTTTAGCAGGAAAACCTGGGTGTCATAGCTGGAGGTGGAATCAGTGTTCATATTCAATCGCTTTATTATTTTATTTTATTTATTTGTGGGGGAGTGGGGCAGACAGAAAGGGAGAGAGAGAATACCAAGCAGGCTCCATGCTCAGCATGGAGCCCAATGCAGGGCTCGATCTCACAACTGTTGTAAAGATCACAACATGAGCTGATATTAAGAGTCAGATGCTTAACTGACTGAGCCTCCCAGGCACCCCCATATTCAATCCCTTCCAAGAAGATAATCTGCTGGCAAAGAGTCCAAGTTTACACCTATCTTTTTCCTGTCCCCACTTTCAGCCCTTTGCCATAGAGCAAGAGAACCATGGGCAACCTGCTTGCATCACAAAAGTACTAAGCAAAAATGGTACCTGATCAGAGAGTTCAGACTCCAGGAGAAAGCTCAGGCTGCAGAAGGGAGCAAATGGAATCTCAAGTTAATACGTCAAAGCAGCAGCTACTTGACTAAACACCCTCAGATATCCTTCCTCAAGAATCACTGGATAAGGACTGTACTCAAAGTGAACTTGTAGGAAGTTAATCAGAAGGCCAAGGGTGTGGGCCTTGAAATCACAGGATGTGTGTGTGTGTGTGTGTGTGTGTGTGTGTTTGATGTACAACCAAGTCTGGTCCACTACCTTCCTTTCCAGAGTATGGGTTCAGACATTTATAGATAGTCTTTGTTGTATTACAAAAGACTAAGTTAAAAAGGCCTCCAGATAATCATAAATCAGTAGTTGTTAAACCTTTTTCCACCTTATCACGTTTGAGAAATAGCCCAGCTCCTGTACAACTTTAGTCACTGTGACCTTAATTCTCACATTCTCCAGAATCCCTGGGGAAACATGTTGGTATAATTTGTGGGGACACTCCTCTTACCCCCATGACTATCTTACCCACTTCCAGTCATCAGTTGAGATTCTGAACATTTCTCTAGGTCTTGCTCACAATGATAATAAAGTTTGTGATTCCTAAACTGAGTAAAACTAAGCAAACAACACCTCTTTGTTTAAGCAAAACTTCTTTTTGTTTGAGCCTGTGTATTTCACACAAGCACAGACGTTTAGGACACTCAGGTAACATTTATGGGACAGTTTACATGTGTATCACTTCAGTGCAGGCAGAGGGCCCAGTACAAAGACAAATGTCAATAAATATGTATTTAATAAATGCTAGTTAAGTAAAATATCTAACATTTCTAAGGTCAAAGGCTAGTCCATGATATTTTAGACTTTTTAAGTAGCTATATTTATCATGTCCAAAGGGAACTGTCAGCACGAATTTAAACATAAAAAAATAGGTGAAAATACAAAACAAAATGCTTAAATGCATATATGCCCTAAATAACAATGACCTTCAAGTGTGTATCACATATCTATTGGCTATTTTCTTGTAGATGACAAAAAATTATCCATGATTTACTTCTATTTAGAAACACTCAATTTCTGGCATCGACAAGACCTCTTTTTAGAAGAGGTTTTTCAAAAAAATTTATCAGATGAGCTTCTCTAAAATAGTTTTTCTCAAAATAAGATCCACCTGCCAACTGCATTTAGAATCACAGGGGGTAACTGTTTAAAGTGTAGACTCCTAATTAACTATTTTCTCCACATCTAATCTTCGAGGAGCTAGGAATCTACATTTCCAATCCTTCTAGTGAGAAGTTTTAGAGCCCTTGCACAAAGACCTTGAGGGTAAGGAAAATAATTTCCAAAAATGAAACAATAATAAAACTATGGGAATACGAATATATGTGTATACATATACACATACACATATATACATACACACACATACTATTGGGTAATAAAACTATGGACAATATAAGTACCTTAAAGGTTACAAATCTGTCACTGTAATTATTAAAATAAAATCCATAAGAAACTGTAGAAAGCTGTTCACCACACTTTTCCCCACCCCAGCACGCGTACACGCGCACACGCACACACAGACACACAGGCCTTCTCTCCAAAAGACAGAACTTAAACTTCTTTCAGAGACCTAATAAAACTGAACATTACCTACTTCATGATTCATTCTAGACTGGACTGAACTGGGGGTGAGCACAGGCTCCTCTCCCTAGATGTCCCCAGTTGTTAAAAAGTTCCAAAGTTGAATTTGACTCAAAGGTCTACTGGGATCTCAGACATTCCTATTAGCCCAATAAGAACATGTAGATCCCTTTAGAGAAGGCAGAGAGCCTCAGAAACCCACTCACTGCTTCCAGGGTCCTAAAGACCCAGTCCGGAGTGGGGTTGGTCTCCAGGGAGATGAACAGGTACACACAGTGGCAACGCACTGGCAGAAGGGCCTGGTTGTGGCTTTGCTTTCTCAATACTTGGGGGCAGCAGCTGCTGAGTGCCCATAAACTTGGCTGGAACTCAAAACCAGAGCTAATAACAGTCTTTATCGTCAGCTGTGTATCAGCCAAGCCTAGGCATTTCCCACCCAAGGGGGAAGATCAGAGCCAGGATGAATAGGGGTAGTGCTACCCTAGAATGTGAATCTTTCTTCTCTTTGACATATCTTTCACAATATGATTTTTATCCTTATCTTGAAGCACCTGATTTTCCTTATTTGTAGTGTGATGTAAAGTCCTTAAAGATAGGGGTTGGGGCAGGTAAGCCCACAAATCCCCAATGGGTTTGAGCTAGTTGCTACTACCCCTTAACACAACATCCTAACTCTTGGGAACAAATGATAAAACCTTACATTTAGTAGGGTATAAGACCAACATTCAGGCTAAACCAGAAAAAAAACCTGCAAGTGTGATTTTTTTTTAATATTAAGAGATAGGGAGTCTTTTTATACTAGCACAATCCTGCTCAGTTTATGAAGACCAATGGGAAATTAAGAGAAACTTGCGTCACATGGGGAAGCAACCTTAGGTTATTTTCACACATCTTCAGCTGACATACATCTCTATAGACCACTTAATCATGCCAGTCACAAGAAAAACAAGATATAATTTTCTTTATCAAATTTCTTTCCCTGTTCTGATCCTACTCGGAAAATATACTCTCATTTGTAAGCGGGAGAAGAAAACATGTGCTTTCAGGGGAGTACAATCGTTTGTAAAGGATATATTCTGAATGCCATAAAATTTTGTGTTTTCATTTCTGGAGTAAAAATAACTATAGAATAAATAGAGACCTACAAATGTTACAGAAATAAATATGTATATTTGCACTTACATGTAAGTCTGTATTTTTTCTTGTCACCCCTTACTTGATCCCTGTAACGAATACAAGTCCCATTGCTTTATTTCAGAGGTGAATCCTGCTCAAAGTGGGAAGAAACCTTAGTGTTCAATCTGTACATTTTACAGATCAGCAAAATGGGGCCTAGAAGGTTTAGAGGGATTTCTGCAAGGCTACACAGCTACAGAGGCACATTGGAAAGAAGAAAACCTAAACTCCTTGACTTCTGGCCCAGTACTGTTTCCAAAGGACCATGGAATCTTTTTTGCTCAAAGTCTCTACTGTGATCCCATATTGCTTGGTTTAAAAAGCATAAAAAGTACTTTTTTTGCTCCATCTGTAACATGGCTTGTGTCTGGAAGACATACCAGTAGAGTGACTAAGTTAGAAGAAAAATTTCCCTGCTACTGGTTTTAGAAATGACACTGTCGCCAAATCATTCAGTCCTGACAAAGCTGATGCTGTTGAAGATCTGTAACTGCAGGAGATGAACAAAAAATCAAGGATTTCAGTTTTTAGGGCCATTTAGGACATTTCTTAGAACTCTTGGGAAATTCCTTTCAATTCTGTACGATAAGGGTTTGTTGAGCATTATAGCAGAGGTGGTCAGTGTCCTGCTCATGGTCCTTTAGCCCTCACTGTTTTCTTAAAAAAATTTTTTTAACGTTTATTTATTATTGAGAGACAGACACAGGGCATGAGCAGGGGAGGGGTAGAGAGAGGGGGATACATAGAATCTGAAGTAGGCTCCAGGCTCTGAGCTGTCAGCACAGAGCCCGACGCAGGGCTCGAACTCACAAACTGGGAGATCATGACCTGAGCCGAAGTCGGACACTTAACCCACTGAACCACCCAGGCGCCCCCTGGGTTTTCTTATAAAGTCACTCTCTGACTGAGGGTTTTCTGAGGAGCGGGAATGCACCGGCTGCTTGCAGAGCTGGTCGAAGTGCCCAGGAGTCAATGCCCCTTGGAGTAAACGTCAAACAACAATGCAGCTATCGTTGCTACCATCGTTCCCATAAGCAACAATACATATTCACCATAGGATGAATATTGCGACTTTCTCACTCCTTATGGGGAACCCTGAGGCATATTCCAGGCAACTTTCCAGAAGTTTCCAACTGCACTGAGCCCTGGGTCTCCACAATGGCACCTGCATTTCAGTGCGCCCTGTATGAGCTTCATTCTTTTTCTATTTACTTGCTCTCTACAGGTACTTTCAAACTACTTGTGCTCAAATCTTTGTTTTAGAGTCTGTTTCTGGAGGAATCAAAATGAGGACCAGCATATACTCTGTACAAATCATTTTGCCATAATAGGTACCAAGAAATATGAAGATAAAAAAGATATCATCCTAGCCCTCAAAAGGTTTAGGTCAGACAGCAGTAAGACTTTTACATATATAACCCCATAGGGAAGACAAGAGAAGACAGTACTTTGGGAGGGGACTAGAAATATATACAATAAAAATATGTTCAGTAATAAAACATTTGCACAATGAAAAGTGGAACTGCCATTAAGAACTCAACATAAAATTCTCTGTAGTGGGAAGGAGTCAACAGCCTAAGTAGTAACATTACATACATCAAATAAAGGTCCTGAGGTACCGAGGTCCTGAGTTCACTTGGAAATCTGTGTCGGAGAACCCGTCACAGCTCATTCATGCAAGCTTGAAGGACCAATCCAAAAGGAAAAATTCCATACAACCCAGCCTGTTTTTTAGTGGCAAGGGTAGACACATAAACCTCCAAACTGGTTGGACAAGATTCATTGGCTATTTTCCATCTTGTGTGTGTGTTTTTTTAACATTTATGAGAGAGAGAGAGAGAGAGAGAGAGAGAGAGAGAGAGAGAGAGAGAGAGAGTGCACGCACAAATAGGGGAGGGACAGAGAGAGAGAGAGAGAAGGAGACACAGAATCCAAAGCAGTCTCCAGGCTCCAAGCTGTCAGTTCAGAGCCCGATGTGGGGCTTGAACCCATGAACCATGAGATCATGATCTGAGCTGAAGCCAGACACTCAACTGACTGAACCACCCAGGCGCCGTGCATCTTGTGTTTAAAGAATGTCAAAACGATCTGTTTTTTCATTCGGTTCTGTCAAAACAGACTAATTTCTGTGGAAAGCAAACAAGTTAAACAGTTGAATTTTGTGTATGTCATTAGGTTGACAAGCCAGTCATTTGAGTTTTCACTGGAGCTAGTGGCCATGCCAAAGTCGGCCAAATGTTCGCGGGTCAGGGACATCGGCTACACAGAATTCTATAAATAATGCTCCTTCAGCCCAAGACAGTTACTGGACAGAAATGACAGAACAGAGCAAGTTAAACAAGAGTATATGAAAAGAAACCTCAAGGGCATTCCTGAGCTGATAAAAGCTGGCTTTGTCATAGTGTGTGCTTCTAGCTGGGGTGTCGTGTGAGCCTATGGGTAGGGAGTATCCACCTGCCATGTGCCAGGCACCTTAAAAAACTCTATTTAATCCCCAAAACAACCTAGTGAAGCAAGCATTATTATTATCATTACCCTTTAATGAATGAGAAAATTGAAATCTGGAGATGTTCAGTAATTTGCTGAAGGTGATACAGCTGTTTTGCCAAACCCTTAAATCCAAACTTTTCCCCAAAATATCATGCTGTCTTCCTTTAGAGCTGACAAGAAAGACACCAAATTTTATTTTCAAAGTGTTTTGTCTTAGAAGATGCTAAAGATGCATTTGAACAACCGTCAGCTGAGAGAAACTTAGATTTTAGTAATATACAGTTGAAATTCTTAGTCAAATAACATGTAGTCCCTGGGAAAACACGTGTTTAAAATTCCCCCCTCCCCCTTTTTGGCTAACCATTCTTTTGTCTATTATCAAAGGAAAATTAATTCCTAAGTCATCCAAATTCCATGTTGCATATATAAAATTAATATTCATCTCCTGAAAACCTGAATTTTTTTCTCAAGGAAAAGCTGCAGGATTTAATATCAAGTGATTAGCATACTTCGAGAAGGATGTTGAACACATTAGATTTTATAGAAGGATGAACACCCACACAGAAATGACAGCAGACAATAGAAAAAAAATTGCCTAAATTGGCTCAGTTTTAATTGGACAGATTTAATAAAATTTCCTACATCAAATCTCTTTAAAAAATTTTTAGGGGCACCAGGGTGGCTTAGTCGGTTAAGCATGTGACTCTTGGTTTCAGCTCAGGTCATGATCTCACATTTCGTGAGTTCAAGCCCCACATTGGGCTCTGTGCTGACAGTGAGGAGCCTGCTTGGGATATTCATTCTCATTCTCTCTCATTCTCTCTCTCTCTCTCTCTCTCTCTCTCTCTCTCTCTCTCTCTCTCTCCCTCCCTCCCTCCCTCCCTCCCCCCTTCTCAAAATAAATAAACTTAAAAAAATTTTTTTTAGCCCTCCATTCTTCAAGTCCTATCCTCTAATTCGGTTGCAATAAAGTTTTTCTACTTCATACAAATTTTCTCTGCCTTAATTTGCATTCCCCCCAAAGTGGACCTTGAGACAATGATGTGAGTCCAAGCAGATTATTTGAGAAATGATCCCAGGAAGCAGGTGAGGGGGTGAGGAAGGGAAGGGTAGGGTGGAGGGAGGGCACAGGGCAAGGGAGCTAGGGAAGGGAGGAAAGCCAATAAAGATACATTGATGGTTAGGTTATTTCCAGGGCAACTGGCATTATACCTTGCTGGGGACCTCTCAGAGACTATACCAAACTCCCTTCCAAATGGTCCCACTGAGGATTGTTTATCCACCATTACTCCTCCTTCAAGAGTAACTTGGTCGAGAGTAACTGGGAGTAACTCCCCAACAATCACAGTCTACTCAACTTGTCAGGCCTAGCATGCGTCTACTGCCAGATGACAGACAACAGGGAAACTGCATGCTTGTTCAGGACTATTTGCAAATGCCCTTGGGATGGATCAAGAGAAAATGGGCAGTGCACTGCCAGCATCTGCCTAAATTGGGCCTGTTGGTGTATATGAGCCAACTTTACATAAGAATGACCTGAAAAACTTAGAAAAATGCATCTCTCTCACCTCCCTCCCCCATTCTGATTAAGATCAGTGGTTGGGTTCAGGGATCTGAATTTTTTTATTTATTTTATTGATTTATTTTTTGAGAGAGAGAGTGCATGCATGGGGGAGGGACAGAGAGAGAGAGGAAACAGAGAGAGAGAGAATGAGAGTCTTAAGCAGGCTCCACACTCAGGGCAGAGCCTGACACAGGGCTCTATCCCATGATCCTGATCCAAAATCAAAGACCTGAGCAGAAATCAACAGTCAGATGCTCAACTGACTGAGCCACCCAGGTGCTCCAGGGATCTGAATTTTAACTGGCACCCCAATCATTTCAAAGCAGGCGGTCCTCAGGCTACACTGTGAAAACTCTGTGCCAGTGAAGCCATCCTCATGTAGGCTAACTGGTGTCTCAGAGAGAAAAATCTCTAACTTGGCTTTAGATGGACTTTACTTTCCTACTTCCCATTTTTTTTTTTCAAATATAAGCTGTTGTTCATAAAGAGACTATAACAAGGGTATGAATGCTAGCATTTTGCAGGTCAAATTCTGGAAAATCACTTTAAATATGGATACCACCAACTGATCATGGGTCAGGAACAAAATGATCAGATACCCTTATGCTAGAGTGACCATACTTTTCCAACACATGGTGTGATGAGCAGGAGTGAACTTAAGAGGAAAGTAGGACAGAAGAGTGGACACAGGGACAGAAAATGAAGTCATTGTGTTTATATATCCTGGTCAGTAATCCTAGGGAAAACTATCTTCAGACCTCTACTATAAGAAACCAGCACGTAACCTAGTGCAGCTTGGGGAAACTTGAAAGATAGACCCAATTGTTGAGATGGTCTTTTTCAAAGTTTCCTTGGTTATGATAAAGGGTGATGATACAGCAGTTCTAAAAGATACTTTCTATGCTCAGAAATTTTTCAGTAGCATAGTCCCTGGTCCCTTTCACATTTTTTTTTAAATTTTTTTTTCAACGTTTTTTTAATTTATTTTTTGGGACAGAGAGAGACAGAGCATGAACGGGGGAGGGGCAGAGAGAGAGGGAGACACAGAATCAGAAACAGGCTCCAGGCTCTGAGCCATCAGCCCAGAGCCCGACGCCGGGCTCGAACTCACGGACCGCGAGATCGTGACCTGGCTGAAGTCAGACGCTTAACCAACTGTGCCACCCAGGCGCCCCCCTTTCACATTTTTCATAGCTATTATGTAGTAGGGAGAGTGGGCACGGAAGAAGACCCCATCACCGTGACACTTGTTCTTTACTAAGAAGGATCATCTGGAGAAGGATGCCTGGGTGGCTCAGTTGGTTAAGTGTCTGACTCTTAGTTTTGGCTCAGGTCATGATAACCTCATGGTTCATGAGTTTGAGCCCTGAGTCAGGCTCTGTGCTGCTGGTGTGTAGTCTGCTTGGGATTCTCTTTCTTTCCCTTTCTCTCTCTGCCCCTCTCCTGCTCACGCACGTGCTCTCTCTCTCTCTCTCTCTCTCTCTCTCTCAGTAAATAAATAAACTTAAGAAAAAAAGGATAGTCTGGGGAAAGAAGGTATCTATTGTAAATGGTGAAACCTGAGCTCATGGCTCTTCTCCTTGGCACCAGGATCTCATCACACTTCCCTGCCATTTCATATTACCAGGTAAGGCATAAATTTAAAATATCCTTACCGGAGTGCTCCGGTTTCCACCAAACCCTTAAGATAAACTGCTTCCTGGGGCCTGCAAGATACCTCTCGATCTGGCCTCCGCCTGCCTCCCCAGTGTCCCATCACTACTCCCTGTCTTCTCCTCTAAGCTCTAGCCTTAATAAAACTCTTGCAGCTCTTCAAATTTGGGGGACCTTCTCAGCTCTTGGCCCACACCAAGGCGTCCCTTCCTCCTGCAGCACTCCTCCCTGGAGCCTACTCCTACACTTGAGTAGCGTCTCACTAGTCTTTAGGTATTGGACTAAATGTGACTTCTTCTGGGATGTTTTCTTGACCCCTTCCCAGCCGGAGCCATTACAGAATCTTTGTAGGCTTTGGGCTCTACTACACTTGATGGTTCCTCCTCACATCATATTAAGTATATTAAGATAGACCATATTTTATATAATTTCTCTTGTATAGAAATTATTTCCAAGTGTTTATAGCTTCTGCTTTGGAATCATTTGGCTGTGAATAACTAATTTAATTTGCTATTGATTATGAGAGGGTCAGGGTTACAGGTTTGGTTGCCAACTCAGTTAATAGCCAGGTGTGTGGCCTCAGACAAGTTGCTTACCCTCTCTGAGTCTCCGTTATCTTAACTGAGACAAGACAGATTTTGCATAAGTGATCTAAATTCCCATTTAGCACTAAGAGGTGATGCCTTTATCATTAACTGTGGGGAGAAATGTTTTAGGTGGTGGTGCATGGGGGTGGGAAGGGGCCATATGTTTACTCCACTGATAGAACATGCACCAAAGATCCTGAGTATCATGGGTAGATACTCTGGCCAAAGATTCCAGTTAAGTAGAAAAAGACAGGTCCACAAGTATGTGTAGAAAAGACCCTTTTAAAACTGAAAAAAAGGGGGCACTTGAGTGGCTCAGCCAGTTAAGTGTCTGATTTCGGCTCAGGTCATGATCTCATGGTTGGTGAGTTTGAGCCCCCCATCAAGCTCTGTGCTGACCTTGTGGAGCCTGCTTGCAATTTTCTCTCTCTCTCTGCCCTTCCCCCACTCGCATTTTCTCTGTCTCAAAATAAACTTAAAAAAAACTGAAAATAAGAACAATCATTATTTTATATAATAAACAATTTAATATATCAACCTACCAGAGAGAAGAAAATTCAGAGCACTCAAATATATTTTCCTAAACAAGACCAACAATTAAAGCATGATTATAATTATTTATAGAAATGCCCCCTAAGGCTTGGTGTTGGTGACAACCATGTTATAAAACAATCAAGTTATGTTATAAAAACAATCAAGTGTTAGAAAGAGCAACTCTCACTATTGTTTCAATTAATTCCCCTCTAAGAAATGATGTAAGACATTGGACTTTTTGTAAATATAATGAGTTTTCAAATTACAGAAGAAGTAGTGACCAGTTTCTACCTTTGTAAAAAGAATTATGTACGTTATACTACACACATCAATTAACTTAGTGCAATTTCAAAAAGAAAAAAATAAATAGCTGCTTTTTAAAAATTTTTTCAATGTTTATTTTTGAGAGAGAAAGGGGCGGAGAGAGAGAGAGAGAGGGAGAGAGAGAATGAGATGGGGAGGGGCAGAGAGGGGACAGAGGATCAAAGGCAGGCTTTGCACTGACAGCAGAGAGCCTGATGTGGGGCTCGAACCCCCGCATCTGTGAGATTATGACCTGAGCTGAAGTCAGACACTTAACTGATTGAGCAACCCAGGTGCCCCTAATTTTTTCTGATGAAAAAACTAAGTAGGCTCCATGCAAAAAATATACATTTAATCCCAACACCCAGAGATAAACACTGATTTTTATGCATACCTCTTTTTTCTGGGCATTTAGTTGTATAGGCACATACATATATTTCTAAAAAGGTATTACGTTTTACCTCTGCACTGCAGAATTTGAATGGAGAGATTATCTGGCTTTGAAGCTGCAATGTCTATTGACATGACCCTAACACAACTTGGTAAGTGTGAGAAATTGGTGACGCCAATTCCTCCAAAAACATTTGGATGGTCCTCCAAAAACATTTTCTGTGAATTAATCTGCATGTATAAAACAGAAGAAAAATTAGGGTAGAGGAGACAAGTGTGTCTGCCTTAGGTATTGGTCCTTCCACAAGTCTATGGATTCATGTGTCAGTCCTGTGAACAGAAGGGCTATAGATGTAACCCTAAGACCCAGCAGCACCCCACTAATGCTCAGGTGATGAATTGAGATGCTGAGTTTGAGAGCAGAGCTTCTGCCCACCCTCTGTGGAGAGAACCTAACAGTGGCTCAGATATTAGTATCCCCACTATGAACAATGTTAATAATGGCAGGGTGAGGCACCTTTATGTGCCTTCTTTGCTTGAGGAAATAGATGTGCACTGGCTGGAGTGGACATAAATTCTCAGTTCTCTGGGTAGCAACCCAAAACACTGCTGCCTGAGCATGGGTGGTAATTCCAGGCTTAACCAGGGAAGACTGGGGCTGCTAGAATCCGCTGTGAATGGGTGTGAGCACTAGACAGTGAGATTTTGGTTCTTACAGATAATGTCACTGTCGTCTATACTCACAGTCTGGTGAAGCCTGGGTAGACTCAGATTATATACTCTTTTGAACTCATTCCCTCTCACCCATCTCCTTATCTAATTTGAGTATTTCTTCATGGTATTAAGTATTTTTCTACAATATCTTTTTTGTGGATGCATAGTATTGTACTTTTTTGAATGGACAAGAATTTTTACCCCCCGCCCTGTAGTTTAATATTAGGGGCTTTCCTTTTTCATCATTAACAATTTAATGATAAATCATCTTTTACCCAAATCTGTCACATCCATGATTATTTCTGGAGCATAGATTAAGAGTGTGCTTTTGGGGTCCCAAGGGGAATACAAAATCTTAAAGATCTGGTACAGGGTACCAAGTTGCTCTCCCTACAGACTGCCATTTTATACTTCCTCCTCCTCTAAGTGAGGATGACTATAAATTATATTTTTAGGGGCACTTGGGTGGCTCAGTCAGTTAAGCGTCTGACTTTGGCTCAGGTCATGATCTCGCAGTTCATGAGTTTGAGCCCCACATCGGGCTCTGTGCTGACAGCTCAGAGCCTGAAGCCTACTTCAGATTCTGTGTCTCCTTCTCTCTCTGTGTCCCTCCCCTGCTCATCCTCTGTCTCTCTCTGTCTTTCAAAAATAAACAAACATTACAAAAATAAAAAATATTTAAATTATATTTTCATATGCTATGAGATAGGATCATCTCGCATTTTGATCTAAGTCAAACCACTGTAAATCAGGGACCATCTGTAATACACTTTAAGCTCTTAAAGAATGGCAGATTACAGAAAGGGAAATTCACATTTCAACATTTCTACATATTTGAATTCTGGTCTCTGAACTTATCAGAAAGAACTTCCCTAACCTAAGTCAGTTCTCCACTACAGAAAGTTCACTTCTTCAATGATACTATGAAACCAATCATTATGCCTCCTACATATATGCAGTGAAGGAACATAAGTCTAAATTTATGTTGTTGAAAATCCAACTTTAACATCTATTGGCTGTGCAGTCTTGAGCAAAACAGTTAACCTCTCTGTACCTCAGTTTCTTCATTGGAAATTTAAAATGTGAAGACATATTCCTATTGCATAGTGTCAATGTTATCCTACTGATATTTTTAAGTACTCCAGTTCTATAATAGAACACCAAACAAATGTCAAATGTGGTGTATTTAATGGTGTAATATCAGTATTTTCAGATTTAAAGAACTGTGAAATCTGTATAACTTACATTCTGAGATATGTGCAGAGAGCTATGTATTTCTTCAGAATGCTGACAAGAGCAAAGTTTCTCTCATTCTGGCTGTACCCTGACCTATTCAAAATCCTTCCATGGTATTTTATAGTTACCAGCATTACCATTTTTAGATTTAGATTACCAGTGAGATTGCACATCTGTTCTTACACTTATAAGAGATATCTATGTTCCCTCAAAGTTGGGTTGGGCATTGTATTATCTTTGAAAGGGTAGGCGGGTGAAAGAGTAGAACCAGTAAGGAAAACAGGAGGAGGGTGAGGTGGGAATGATTTCCCAGGCCCAACTCCAGTCCTTCCCTTGGAGCCCAACCATCTGATTTCGCCTGGAACCATATTTCCTTTTCTTTTGATCTTTTGTCCTCGAGGGCCAGACTGAGTCTCTTAGTTTTGACTCATTTTCTCTGGATAGCAATTTATTTTAACTGGGCCCTTGATCTCAGAACATCCAACTTGAACAGACTCAATGCTGAAGGACAGAAGAACCCTCACTCAGTTGGAAGAGTACAAGAGGACAAGAGGACAAGAGGACAAGGATAGAGGGTGATGGCAACCATATCTCATTTTTAAAATCAACACTGCTATCTTGATACTGTGAAAAATAATAGATACCTAGGGATGCCTTGGGGGTTCAGTTGACTCTTGATTTCAGTTCAGGTCATGATCTCATTCTCATTGTTTATGGGATTGAGCACCGTGACGGGCTCTGCACTGGCAGCACGGAGCCTGCTTGGGATTCTCTCTCTCCCTCTCTTTCTGCCCTTCCCAGCTTCGGCTCTTTCCCCACCCTCTCAATAAATAAACATAAACAATA
The DNA here is from genome assembly GCF_018350175.1 of Felis catus. Taxonomy (NCBI): domain Eukaryota; kingdom Metazoa; phylum Chordata; class Mammalia; order Carnivora; family Felidae; genus Felis; species Felis catus. The sequence goes on along the minus strand of NC_058380.1, from coordinate 63,154,652 downwards.
ATAGCTACGTAAATGTTGGCATTGTCCTTTGGCTCCATACTGCAAACATGAGTCAAAGAGATGATTAAATAGGAAAAGGCATAGGAAAGTACTTTATAATTTGCACGTGTCATTGCAATCTAAAAGACCAACAGATTTTTTTAAAACGTTTATTTATTTTTGAGACAAAGAGAGACAGAGCATGAACAGGGGAGGGTCAGAGAGAGAGAGGGAGACACAGAATCGGAAACAGGCTCCAGGCTCTGAGCTGTCAGCACAGAGCCCGACGCGGGGCTCGAACTCACGGACTGCGAGATCATGACCTGAGCCAAAGTCGGATGCCCAACCGACTGAGCCACCCAGGCGCCCCAGGACCAACAGATTTTTCATTGCTTTGTTTTAAACATTTCCAACAACATATTAATATATATTCTAAAAACATTATCCCCTTAAGCCCAGCAACGTGATGTATCTGGGGATTAAACTGCTACATTAAACTCTCTAAGGGTCAGGGTTTTGGTATCTATGTTGAAATGTCTGTGTAGTTAGTTTTACTTTTCATCTTTGTTGGTTTTGTATCTGTTTTCTATTGGGTAGAAGCTGTTACTTTAATTATTTTTGTTAACATCAACCACTTGCTACTTGGCAAGTACTTTTAGGTGCCTTACCCTCATTTATTTCTCAGAAGTGCCCAAGAGGAAGTTTTTTTGTTTTTTGTTGTTCCATTTCACAGATGAAGCAACTGAAGTGCAAAGTAGTTATCCAAGTTTATAGCAGCAGTGGATGGCAGAGCCAAGATTCAAACCCCAGGCTTTTCACATCACCTTATTTTCTCTTTGTATCCCACTACACATGAGGATGAGATTTTGATACTTTCTCCTTGGAAAGTTCTGGATGTGACTTAAATACAAAGATCTAAGGTAGCTGCAATCTAAGTCTCAGGAACAAGGTGGTCAGATCTGCTAAACCTTAACATCTGCAAGGAAAGAGCAGACAGCAAGGCCAAGACTCACTCTTCTTTTTACGTTGAAGGCACACAAACTGACAGAGGCCTAGAAATGTCATTGTCCCCAAACGATAATGTGCAATGCCTTGTGGCCCAAGAGAAGAAAGACACTCAGAAACATCAAGTTCTTGCAGAACTTCATGAGATTATTTATCTTCAGGCTGGCATTTATAACAATCACCTGGTAGGTTCCAGCTGAGAAAAATGAGTTGTCAAAAACAGGCAATAAAAATTGCAAGTACAAGTAACCGTCAAGATGATAAAACTGTCACATCTGTACACATCAAGCAACAATTGTGTTCATTATGTCCAAACTCCTGGTACTTAATATTATCTGCCAAGGAAGCTAAGCTCCATTTAGAGTTTTGCTGTTAGCATGAATATATTTGAAAGAGACTTGACTGAGTTGTTCATGATTTTACAGAGAATGCAATGACATTGTCTTGAAAGAATCCACTGGTATCTGGGAAGATTTGTCAAAAGGGGTATCTCCGTCCCAAAATATCTCTCTATTTTGAGAAAATACACTGGCAATGATTTGGGGCGGGTAGGGGGGATCTTAGCGCATGTTCTCATTTTTAGGGGAAAAATTCTACTTTAATTTGGGTGTGTTTTCCCTCAGGGAAACCCTCCTTTTGTTGATCCTCAAGTGTGAGAGGTGTTTCTGAAATGACAGAGAAGAGGAAAGAGAAAGAAAGTGGAAAGACAGGAGAGGGGATCAGGAGTACAGAGGGGAGAGTAGTACATGGGAAAGGAGGAGGTAGGGAAGGAGGAAGCTGAGAAGGAGAAGAAAGGACTGAGGATGGAAAACACAGAAAGAGGATATTTGATTATTTTGATCACTCTTTTTACTTTATAGCTAGTTTATTGTAAGAACCTTTATCCTCACCAAAAACTAATATAATTGATTTCAAGTAGCAAAAACGAGGATAAGAAAGTAGATGTCCTCACGTTCACTTAAAAGTTGTTAATTTTCTACTCCTCCTGCTGCCTCTTTCTTCAGCTTTTGTCTAGTTCAGCATTTGCTATTTTTCATTGCTTGAGTAGAACCAGATCCAGGAAGGGCTGAAAGCCGTTGGTTAGAAAGGTCGTGTGGCACAAAAATAGACACTCAGATCAGTGGAACAGAATAGAGAACCCAGAAATGGACCCACAAACATATGGCCAACTAATCTTTGACAAAGCAGGAAAGAATATCCAGTGGAATAAAGACAGTCTCTTCAGCAAGTGGTGCTGGGAAAACTGGACAACAACATGCAGAAGAATGAACCTGGACCACTTTCTTACACCATACACAAAAGTAAACTCAAAATAGATGACAGACCTCAATGTAAGACAGGAAGCCATCAAAATCCTCGAGGAGACAGTGGGCAAAAACCTCGTTGATCCTGGCCACAGCAACTTCTTACTCAACATGTCTCCAGAGGGAAGGGAAACAAAAGCAAAAATGAACTATTGGGACCTTATCAAAATAAAAAGCTTCTGCACAGCAAAGGAAACAATCAACAAAACTAAAAGGCAACGGATGGAGTGGGAGAAGACATTTGCAAATGACATATCAGATAAAGGGTTAGTATCCAAAATCTATAAAGAACTTATCAAACTCAACACCCCAAAAACAAATAATCCAGTGAAGAAATGGGCAAAAGACATGAATAGACACTTCTCCAAAGAAGACATTCCGATGGCCAACTTACACATGAAAAAATGCTCCACATCACTCATCATCAGGGACATACAAATCAAAACCGCAATGAGATACCACCTCCCACCTGTCAGAATGGCTAACATTAACAACTCAGGCAACAACAGATGTTGGCGAGGATGTGGAGAAAGAGGATCTCTTTTGCACTGCTGGTGGGAACGCAAACTGGTGCAGCCACTCTGGGAAACAGTATGGAGGTTCCTCAAAAAATTAAAAATAGAACTACCCTACGACCCCACAATTGCACTACTAGGTGTTTATCCAAGGGATACAGGTGTGCTGTTTTGAAGGGGCACATGCACCCCAACGTTTATAGCAGCACTATTGACAATAGTCAAAGTATGGAAAGAGCCCAAATGTCCATCAATGAATGGATGAATAAAGAAGATGTGGTATATCTATACAATGGAGTATTACTCAGCAATCAAAAAGAATGAAATCTTGCCATTTGCAACTACATGAATAGAACTAGAGGGTATTATGCTGAGCGAAATTAGCCAGTCACAGAAAGACAAATATCATATGACTTCACTCATATGAAGACTTTAAGATACAAAACAGATGAACATAAGGGAAGGGAAGCAAAAATAATATAAAAACAGGGAGGGGAACAAAGCATAAGAGACTCTTAAATATGGAGAACAAACAGAGGTTTACTGAAGGGGTTGTGGGAAGGGGTATGGGCTAAATGGGTAAGGGGCATTAAGGAATCTACTCCTGAAATCATTGTTGCAGTATATGCTAATTTGGATGTAAATTAAAAAAAAAAAAAGAAAGAAATGTTGTCATGGACCATCTTGGAATTTTAGTGATTCTGGATTTCACTCTTTTTTTTTTTTTTTTTAATTTTTATTTTTGGGACAGAGAGAGACAGAGCATGAACGGGGGAGGGGCAGAGAGAGAGGGAGACACAGAATCAGAAACAGGCTCCAGGCTCTGAGCCATCAGCCCAGAGCCTGACGCAGGGTTCGAACTCACGGACTGCAAGATCGTGATCTGGCTGAAGTCAGACGCTTAACCGACTGCGCCACCCAGGCGCCCCTGGATTTCACTCTTATTAGCAAAAGAAAAGTTTATATTCTAGTCCTTAAAAATCACTATTTGTTTGGGGTACCTGGGTGGTGCAGTTGGTTGAGTATCCAATTTCGGCTTAGGTCACGATCTCACAGCTTGTGAGTTCAAGCCCTGTGTCGTGTACTGTGCTGAAGCTCAGAGCCTGGAGCCTGCTTCAGATTCTGTGTCTCCCTCCCTCTCTGCCCCTTCCCCAATCACACTCTGTCTCTGTCTCTGTCTCTCTCAAAATAAACATTAAAAAAATCACTATTCACTTATCAAAGGCTTTTCATTTAAGAGGCTCCAGCCAGCATGGCAAGTACACTTTCAGGATTAGCTGACATGGGGAAATGTCCAAAGGAGACGTTTTTCTGAATACCTAACATTCAAGGGCATGATTTCTGGAAGCACCTGGGTTGCCCATTACAGATCATACTTCTCAATCCATTCTCTGTTGATCCTCTCCCTTTCAGCCCACTACCTTCTGTGTCTACTCTCTTTATCTACAAACTTTGTTCTCTCTCCAGTGACATCTTCTCATTTTGGTAGCATCCAAGGATTACTCGGAACTGTGCTTTCCTGACTTGTTATCACTGTGAGACCTTTTGTGCTATGTACTCCTTTGCCAGACAGCTTCTCCACCACTGGTTCGGCCTTCTGGGTGGGTCCCACGCAGGCTTCCACTTTGTCCTCACTTTTGAATTTTTAGGTGCTGGCTTGTATCTACTCACCTCACCAACTGCCACAAGTAAAACATCCCTCAGTCAAAATTTTATGCTCGCAGAATTAAAATATCACTAAGAAAATGCACATCAGTGCTCCACTGTGGGCACTGTTTGGCTCTCATTTCCACCCTCCATCCTTCACACACATTTCAAGCATGGCCCAATAATCCTGGCTCTATGAAAAATTTGATGAGATTCAAGTTACAGAAGCCTGGTTAGCAACTGAAGTATGCAAAAAGGGCAAAACGCATAATGACTTTGGGGGGAAAATAGGTACTGAATAGATAAGTGTTTAATAAATTAATGCATTCATGGAACAAAGATGGCCTGAAAACATCCCACTGCAAACATCTACAAACAATGGCTTGTCTTTTTTATCATTCATAGATGAGCTGAATCAAAAAGGGTACTGAAAAGAAGAGTGGTAACCCAATAAACTGACGATACAGTGGACCCAGTTGGGAGTAGAGAAAGGGGTACAGGTCAAACTCCATAACAAGATTTGGGGTTTAATGTCCATGAGGACCAGGTGTGAGGACCTGAGTGTGAATGGAGACTGCTGTGTAAAAGCCAGCATTCCTGAACCTTGCTTTTTCACTCAGAGAAAGAATGTTCTACATAAATCCACCTACTGTCATAGGAAGACTACAAGGAAGGTGAACTTTGATCTAAGTATACTTTGGGATTGTCACATTTGGGTTCTGAATATAGAAGCCTAAGCCCAAGAGAAACATGCAAAATCCCCCCAAAGACTCTTAAAATCTAAGGCCTGCATGAATCCTACAGAAGAAGCAAGCCCTGCTAAAAAATGAGCTAAAAAATTACAAAAATAAATAAGGAAACAATCCACCATGAGCTAGAGATGGCAGATACAACATACAGGAGGATTAGCATACCAGTAATTTCAGAAAACAGAATAATCTGAAAGAATATAAAAGAAAAACTGTAAGCATGGGGACACTATACAAACAAAAAGATTTTTGCACATAGAACTTCCAGAAATTAAAAAACAAGATGGGTTAAGAGACATGGAATACAGAAAGACGGAGAAGAAGATCCAACATATCAAATGGAGAAAGAAAATAGAATGGAGGAGAGAGAGTATTTGAGGATGTGGTGCCTGAAACTTTTACAGAATTGGTACAAATGTGACTTTTCACACGCATGATATAAAACAAATTCTAGCCAGTATAAAACTCACACCTAAACATTATAATATGAAATTACAGACCACCAAAGCAAAGAGAAAAATGGCAAAGCCACTGGAGAGAAATGTGGATTACCTATCAAGAAGAGTATGACTTCAACTCAGCTCAGGATCTCATGGTTCATGGGTTTGAGCCCTGCGTGGGGCTCTGTGCTGACAGCTCAGAGCCTGGAGCCTGCTTCGAATCTGTGTGGGTGTGTCTCTCTCTGCTCCTCCCCAACTCATGCTCTATCTCTCAAAAATAAACATCAAAAAAAAAATTTTTTTTTGAAAAAGAACAGTAATAAGAGGAGAGTCTTCACAGCAAAAATAAAGGTAGGTTGCACGGTGCAGGAGAGGGAAATGGTTTAATACTCTGGAAGTTCAGAAGGTAGAATAAACTATTCAATCCAGAATTCAGTACTAAGCTACACTGCCCTTCTAGATTAATTGTATTATAAAGACAAAGTCAGATAAATATTGCAACTGTTTACAATTCATCAGGTCCATGCTGAAAGAACTACTAAAGGCTCAGTTTCATGAGGAAATTAAACCCTGACAGAAGGAGAGGAATAAAGGGAGGAAGGGTGAGCAAAGAAAATGAATATGCAGGTAAATTCAAAGAAGCCAGGACTGAAAAATTAGTGAAAAATTTTAAAGAAGATATAAAATCAAGAATGACACCCAAGATTTCAAAGTGACTTAAGAACATCACTGTTTACAAGAAGCGAAGAGCTACTGGTTAAGCTTACTGTTTGTTAACTTTAAATATTTAAAATTGAAGAGTAATGGGGCGCCTGGATGGCTCAGTCAGTTAAGTGTCCGACTTAGGCTCAGGTCATGATCTCACAGTTCGTGGTTCAAGCCCCGTGACGGGCTCTGTGCTGACAGCTCAGAGCCTGGAGCCTACTTCAGATTCTGTGTCTCCCTCTCTCGCTGCCCCTCCCTGCTCATGCTCTGTCTCTCTCTGTCTCAAAAACAAATAAAAACATTAAAAAAAATTTTTAATTGAAGAGTAAGGTTTAAAAGAAGAGAAATAGAATCTATAATTTAAAACCGAAAGGGAGATTAAAACGAAAGAAGTAATCTAATCTAGAAGGCAGAAAACAGAAAAAAAGGAAAAAGAAAAACGAACAAAAGTCCATATTTACAACTTCATGCCAGAACGCCTGAAATATTCTCTTTAAAGTCAGCAATGAGGCATGGGTGGCTTCTACCGCTGCCTCTATCTAACATTGAGCTGGAGGTCTTAAGCAAAGCAAAGTTGTAAAAGAAAAAGTTGTAAAAACTAGAAAAGAAACAAATCTGCTACTACTTGCAGATGATATAACTGTCTGAAAAAAAAATCTAAGAAATATACAGACGCAGTCTAGAGTTTAACAAAGTTTCCTCAAGGAAACGGATAAAAATTTCAATATTGGTCTTACACTGAAGCAAACCACAGGGAAATGTAATCATGTCCTGGCAATTCCACGGCTAGGAGTGAATCCAAGGGAAGCTCTTGGACACATGGACATGGAGACAGAAATAAGAACGTTTTCTGCCAAAGAAAGCTGTAAGAGTAAAATAAGAGTCAGGAAAACAAAAAAGAATCAACCAAACTGTCCCTCAGTGGGCGTATTCATGCAATGAGATAAAATGCCACAATTTAAAAGGAATGGATTGCCAATCTGGATAAATGTCAGAAACATAATGTTGAATGAAAAGGCAAGTTGCAAAAGGAAAGTTCAATATGGTATCATTTATGTAAAATCTCCCTAAGATATTGTTTACGAATATGTAGATATATAGGAAAAATATGAAAATATGAATGAGAATCATACAGGGGAATAAAGCCTCCAACTTCACGGATAGTTACTTCCAGGTCCAGGACAGTAGGACTTCAGCCATATTTGTAATATTTTATTTTCCTTGAAAAAATATTTTTTTTCCTTGAGAAAACATTTGAAGCACATATGGAAAGATTTGGTTTGGGTGTATCTGTTATATTTCCTCTGTTTGAATTCTTTCATAATTAAGAAGTAATAGTGAAAAGATATTCATTGATCAAACCGACATTTTAACTAAGTTATTTTTGACCAAGTTTTCTGATATCCCTGGCATAATGTACATAAACGGTAAGTGTTTTTTCATTTTATACCCCATTCCACCCCCAACGGTGTCTTATTCAAAGTTTGCTTGCTCAATCTCAGAAGAGCACTATTAAGAGAAAATATTTTTAAAAAATTTTTCTTCATTAACAAAAGATTTTTTTAACTTTTGACCCCATTCATCTATTTCTCCCCCTCTCCCCTCCAACAACCACTAATCTGTTTTCTGTATCTATGAACTTGGTGCTTTTTAAATTTAATTCCACATGTAAGAGAGATCATACAGTATTTGTCTTCTCTGACTGACTTATTTCACTTAGCATAATGCCTTTAGGGTTCATCCATATTGTTGTATTTTGCAAGATTTCATTCCTTTTTATAGTCAAATAATATTCCATTATGTGTCCATTCCACAATTTCTTTACCTATTCATCCATGGACGGACACTTAGGTTGTTACCATATCATGGCTATTGTAAATAATGCTGCAATGAACATTGGGGTCCATACAATTATAGGTATTTGACAGCTAAAATACAGGAGTATCATGACAGCCACTTTGAGATATACCTCTTCCCCTCTCAATTTCTACTTTATTTCACTTCACTTCCTCTTTTTCTTTCTTCTGCTTATTTCTGAGAGAAGTCACTGATTTACCCTATTTTTTAAAGTTTTTACTTAAATTCCAGTTAGTTAACATAGTGTACTATTAGCAAGTGCACTTGTGATGAGCAGCAGGTGTTGTGTGTATGTGTTGAATCACTAAATTGTACACCTGATGTACTTTAAACTTCCATGCAAAATAAGGACAATACAACAAGAAAAAGAATAAACTGTCTTTCCTTTCTCAGATTTTTAGACTTATATTTATGTTTGTTAAGGTTAAGGCAGAGAAAGACTGATTTATATCTCTTGTTGCTTGCTCCACCCGTCAGCTCATTGTTCATACATCAGAGGACCAAAAATCTTCAGAGATATACCTTCCGGCAATAAATTAAACCTCTTACTTTGAGGTTTAGATCCTATTTGATTTTTAAGAAAATTTAAAGTAAAATTGCTACCAGGAAGATAAAGATAGTATCAGATGACTTATTGTCCAATTTCCCCCAGCTTACTTTACAAATTTATTTCTCTTACAACAAAGAATTTTAACATTGAAAGACCGACATAGTGCTATAGTCTTCTACATTTTCCCCATGAGCAGCATGAGAAAGGACTCTTTTTCCTTCGTTAAAATTTCAATATGAACAATGGTAACTAGAACCCACAATATACATAAGGTATAGTTATTGTCCGAATGGAGTTATTCTAGGCCTTCTACAGTAAGTTAAAGGAAGAGTATTAAGAAGATGTGTTTACGCCAGTCAGTGGCCAAAATGAACAAATCAGGAGACTATAGATGCTGCAGAGGATGTGGAGAAATGGGAACCCTCTTGCACTGTTGGTGGGAATGCAAATTGGTGCAGCCGCTCTGGAAAGCAGTGTGGAGGTTCCTCAGAAAATTAAAAATAGACCTACCCTATGACCCAGCAATAGCACTGCTAGGAATTTACCCAAGGGATACAGGAGTACTGATGCATAGGGGCACTTGTACCCCAATGTTTATAGCAGCACTCTCAACAATAGCCAAATTATGGAAAGAGCCTAAATGGCCATCAACTGATGAATGGAGAAAGAAATGGTGGTTTATATACACAACGGAATACTACGTGGCAATGAGAAAGAATGAAATATGGCCTTGTGTAGCAATGTGGATGGAACCAGAGAGTGTGATGCTAATTGAAATAAGCCATACAGAGAAAGACAGATACCATATGGTTTCACTCTTATGTGGATCCTGAGAAACTTAACAGAAACCCATTGGGGAGGGGAAGGAAAAAAAAAAGAGGTTAGAGTGGGAGAGAGCCAAAGCATAAGAGACTGTTAAAAACTGAGAACAAACTGAGGGTTGATGGGGGGTGGGAGGGAGGGGAGGGTGGGTGATGGGTATTGAGGATGGCACCTTTTTGGATGAGCACTGGGTGTTGTATGGAAACCAATTTGACAATAAATTTCATATATTGAAAAAAAATAAATTATATTAAAAAAAAGATGTGTTTATGTTGAGAGAAAAGTTCTTTGTTTACCCTTTCAGAGATTCAGCATAGTGTGAGTCTGTAGTTCTCCTGACTTATATGAACACCTCTGTCCCAAGTTAATGTTCTATTTCCCCCTAATTCTGCAATACAAACAGATTCACAAACATCACCAGAAATCAAATATTATTTGTTCATCTAAACTACCAAGGGATGTCTGCGAGTGAAACTCAAGGATCAGCCAAACCCATGTTTATTGGCCCCAAATCAGAATGTTCAAAACTCTTCAACAGACTATATAGACAGCCAGTTATTTCAAGAGGTAGAAGGTAAAAATACTTCTTGCATTGATGCACAGAAGATGTTTAAGCAACGTATGTATTGAAAGTACAGTTTTGAATATAAGTAGTGGTTTAACTCAAGTGTTGTCTGTCTTCACATGGATAGTTAAATGGATCAACATGCATGTTCCTCCCACACTCAGCCAAAAAGATCCCATAATATAAGAATATGCTACAGCTGGGCCTTGGGATGTAAAGACTATCCTGGCAGTTACCCAGAAAGGAATCTCAGGACACTTACTCTTCAGCTCTTTACATAGTCATATTTTAAAGCCAATCTTTAGGATAAAAAACAATCCATTAGATGCTCTACCTATGTGTTTGAGAAGGCAGAAATAATATCTTTGGCAAATCGACATCTTATTTTGAGATAACCTGGAGTAGCTAGCTTTTTCTTTTTTGCATCGTATGATTACAAATTTCTTAAAATTTCCAGGTCTCTGCCTCCTCCATAAAAACATTATAAAGAGTGAGGTACAGTGGGGGAGTGTAAGGAGTTTAACCAAGAAGATACTGGAGAAGCGTTTGTTGGTACAGGCTTAGAGCAACTCAACAAAATCATTCACGACCAAAATAAATTGCACATTACACAGGCTCTCAATACTCTACTTTAAAAAAAAATGCCCAGGGGCGCCTGGGTGGCGCAGTCGGTTAAGCGTCCGACTTCAGCCAGGTCACGATCTCGCGGTCCGTGAGTTCGAGCCCCGCGTCGGGCTCTGGGCTGATGGCTCAGAGCCTGGAGCCTGTTTCCGATTCTGTGTTTCCCTCTCTCTCTGCCCCTCCCCCGTTCGTGCCCTGTCTCTCTCTATCCCAAAAATAAATAAAAAACGTTGAAAAAAAATTAAAAAAAAAATGCCCAGTGGAAACAGTCAATTCTAAGATTTTTTTTCTTTATTTGGGCTGTAAGGCAAAATCTGTCAACTAACATCATCTGTACACAATCTGGTTTATTAACTCCTGAAATATGATATTTATTTTTTAATTGAAATTTTAGTTAACATATAGTGCAATATTGGTTTCAAGAGCAGAATCAGTGATTCTTCACTTATATACAACATTTATTTTTTAAAAACTATCTACTTAAAATGCTGCATTCATAATTCATACATTCAAGTCACTACTGGAAATAAAAGGAATAAATTATTTTGTATCCCATAGATGAAACTTCTTGTCGTATGGCTTCAAATTCAAGGAACGCTTTGAATAATTTATTCCTTACCAATATTTGTGCTACCAAAATTTGTCAATGAGAAGATTAATTTTGTAAAATAATCGAAGTTCTCGGCATAAAAACTACTATTATTCCGATTTGTCCATAAAGGCAAAAAATACACATACCTCAACAAATATAAAACACGGGATGATGGAATAACTTCGTTGAGTGTTGTTTCCTACAGCCATTTCTTACACCATGTAGCAAGGCTGCACCGTCTAAAACTGGCCAGGCTGAAATAGAAACAGGTAGCATGGTATAAGAACAATAAGTTTAGCAGTCCCTTAGGGATTTACATGAAAATATCAGCTACCCTCTAGATAAACAAGCTGTGTACAAACAATGCAAACAGTGATCTATAACATAGTCAAGTCAGACTAATCATCATTTCAGAGAAAAGACATGTATATACTAGCCATGAGCAGTCTAGAGTTTAAATGACAGGTAGTGAACCCCCCACCCCCGCAAAAAAAGCTACAGTGAATCGAATTCTAATTGCCTAGACCTGCACCTTGCTTTACCTGAGTAGACTGCCCTCATGCCATGAAAGGCAGTTTCTGCTACAATACATTTGTTGTTTTCCATACTGCTCAGATCTCCTCTCTCTAGGCCTGATTCTCCCAGTTTGCAAGGTTTGTTTCTACCCTTGCCTATACCTTTGGAGCTGACATTTAGTACTAACCCGTGACTTCTTACCCTGACCACTCTTTGCCCTTGCTCCTTTGATTATTAATTATTTTGGATTAATACATCACTGATCCCTCTCACTGAGTTCTCTCAGCCCTGTGTGTGTGTGTGTGTGTGTGTGTGTGTGTGTGTATGTGTACCAAACACAAAAACACCATAATAAAATCTCTCAATTTACAAAAATGGAGTATCTAGGCAACCGTAGATTATTTTCAGTATTTGATAGAATATCTCTGACCTTGAACCAAAAATATTCCTGTATTAGATTTGTTTTTTTAAGAAGAATAAAAATTAACCAAACAATCAAGTTGAGGTTTTAGACTTTTATAAAACTTCCAAAGCCAGATGAAAAGAATTTTCCACTACACCTTTATTTTCTATCCAAAGCAACACATAATATGTTTCAGGTACCTGTTCTTGATAGTTATTATTTTTTGCCTGTTATGTTTCTGTGTTACCCTTCCTAATAGTTGTCATGGCTTATTGCATGAAGAGTGACACAGGACTGCACTATCCTTAAAGGTCATGAATTAATATTTTTAACTTAATTCTATCTTTGTAAAGTCCTCCTTACCTTTTCTAGAAAGAAATTTTACATTTCATTCTTTTTGAGATACCAGCTTCTCGATTAAAACTTTCTCTGATCAAATTTAACATTTACATGTGGTATTAAGTCCACATCAATCACAGCGCTTAAATGACTTAGGTTTTAGGCAACTTAAGTTTTCAATTAAAATCAGATATTATCTGTTATAAAGTAATGCCCATAATAAATCTATTTCACCATTCTTTTTTGGGACTTAGGAAGAACTAACTTTTTTACAATTACAAAAGAATCCATATGTAGGGTACAGGTTGAGTTAATCTGGCAACCACATATTCTTTACATTTTACCCTTAATCCAAATATCTTAGAATACACGTATCTATGATTTAGAGGAGTCTGTACTTCTTTCACAGTGCCATATATTTGAAAAGAAAATTAACTTTTAATCACCCCAAAGCAAGCATGGGCACCAGAAAAAGCAAAGGCATCAGACACCTAGTATTTTAGATGGCTTCTCCAGATGGTTAATAAAAAAATAGCAATGAAAAGGAGAATATAAGACAAGACTTGGAGTATCATATAAAATCTCCCTTATCTTCATTCTTTTAGCTCAAAATACAACCTAGCTTTTTACGTGTACAGAGATTTTACACACACACACACACACACACACACACACACACACACACACACACATTAACTACATTGAGGCATATTTTACATATATATAATTCACCCATTTCAAGTATTCAATGATATTTTAGTAAATTTACCATGATGCGCAACTGTCACTATAAAACAATTTCAGCACTTTTTGCTCACTCCAAAAAGAATCCTCTTCCTCACCAGCACCTCCCTGACCACCCTACCACTTCTCCAGCCAAGTCACCCACTAATCTACTTTCTGTCTCTATAGAGACTTTCTGTATTCAAGTAAATAGAATTATACAATATATGGTTTCTTGACCTGGATTCTTTTATTTAGCACTGTTTTTGAGGTTTATTCATGTCATAATGCACATATCAGTAATTTTTTCCTTTTTATTGCTGAATAGTATTCCATTGTATATCTATAGCACCTTCACCAACTGGTAGAAACATAGGTTGTTTCTAATTTTTGCTGCATCCAATCTTAGGTTGCATCTAGTATTGTGGGTAATGATGCTAAGAACATCTGTGCATAAGTCTTATGTAGATACAGGTTTTCATTTCTCATTGTTAGATACCTAAGGGTATAATTTCTGGGTCATATGCTACATTATATTTAAGAGAACTGTGGACGTGTTTTCCAAATTGGTTGTGTCATTTTACATGGATACCAGCAATATAAGCGAATTCCCATTTGCCACATCTAACATTTTTATTGCCTATCTTTTTTTAAATTATAGTCATTCTAGTGGTTATGAGATGATAGCTCATTGTGATTTTAATAACAAATGATATTGAGCATCTTTTGATGTGCTTATCAGCTGTTATATCTTCTTTTGTGAAATATCTACTCAAATCTTTCCGTTTTTTTGACTGGGTTGTTTATCTTATTGCTTTCAAGGTGTAAGTGTTGTTTTACATTCCAAATGCAAGTTTCTTATCAGATATGTATTTTATCTTTTGACTATTAATGTATCTTGGCATAGATTCCTTCAGGTTTTTTTTGCTTGGAGATTTCTCACTACTTGAATCTGTGGGTATATGGTGGGTTTTTGCCCAGATTTAGGAAAATTTTCAGCATTATTCCTAGAATACTTTTCAACATGATTTCTCATCTCCTGGGACTCCAATGACATGAATATTAGATCCTTTGCTTTAGTCTATCATGTCCCTGAGACTAATTTTCCACCTCAGTCTATTTTCTCTGTTGTTCAGATTAGGTATTTTCTATTATTCTGTCTTCAAGTTCACTGATTCTTTCCTCTTCCATCTTTATTATGGTGATGAGTTACATCCATCCACTGAGTTTTTAATTTCAGTTGTATTTTTTTAATTCTAGAATTTCCATTTGCTTTTTCTTTATACTTTCTCTTTCTTTACTGAGATTACTTTTTTCATTTGCTTCAGCATGTTTGTAATTGTTTATTGAAGCATATTTATGAAGACCACTTAAAAATTCTTGTCAGATGCTTGTGACATCTATGTCATCTGGGTATTGGTATTTCTTGGTCTTAATTCAGTTTGAGATCATCCCTGTTCTTGGGATGAAGAATGATTTTTGATTGAAACCTTGGGTTATTACATGATAAGGCTCAAGATTTTGTTTAATTCTTGTGTTTTATCATACCTCCTCTGATACTCCTCCAGTAGGTTTGTGTTATAGCCATGTGAAGGTGCCACAGGTTATCCACTTGGCCTTCTATAACACCTGGTTGGGGAGGGGCCCTTTGCTAGGCAAAAGTGGAATTCAAGGTCTCTACTGACATCCTGGCTGGAAGGGGGAGAGGTACCTCATTTTTTACTTCTCCCCATGTGGCCTCCACAGACACTGTGGGAAGGTGGCCTCATGATTGCTGAGTAGTGGTAAAATTCCTGACTTTCCACTAGCCCCTCCTCTGATGCCACCCCAGTGAAAAGGAAGTAGGGGTTCCTCAGTACTTCCTGGTAGGGGTGAGAGGCCAGGCTCCCCACATATTTCCCTCTGATACTGGGAGGTAGGGAGACAACTCATTACTGCCCTGCATGAAATAAAGTTCTGGCTCCCCCTTGACTTTTTCTGACATGACCTCAGCAGGAATCTGAGGGAGTCTCCTTATTGCCTAGCAAAGGTAGAAGTCCAGGGTCTCCACTTGGCCTTCACTAGTTCAGCAGAAGAGATGGGACTATAGTTTTTTCTGTGGTGTTTGGCTGGAGTCAAGAGGTTCTTTTCTAAAAGTTTTCTGTTTTCCTCGGCTGCCTTTTCCCTACCCTTTGGCTGAGCTTTTCTTGGGGCTATTTTGTCTGTGATTATTATTCTTCTCTGGGTATCCAGATTCTCCATCTAGTCTGAGAGAAGCAGCAAAAAGAAAATCATGGGAACTCACTATTGTGTTGTTTCTTGTGTGCTAAGGTCCTTAGATAGTCTACTTTTCCTTCTATCTCTCAGTTTCCTTATGTTTATAGAATATTTAAGATTTTTAGTTGTTTTTAGTCGAAGGCACAGGGAAAAGTACATCTTACTCCAGGCTCCCAGAAACAGAAGTCATCAGAATCTTTTTGAAGAAGTACCACATAGTCCAGTCACCAAGATTCTAGTACAGCCCAGCCCAGCTTTGTTCTCATGAACTTGAGTTTCTCAGTGCCCAAGGTTTCAAAATAAGAGAACATATCTTATCATTCATTCATTCATTCATTCATTCATGAGTCCCTAAGTCATACCACATATCCCATTAGGCAAAACCAGAAGCAATGAACTGGTCAAATACCCTGTGGATATAACAGGAAGAAGGATAGGAAGGATAGGAAGAAGGAAGAAGGATAATGATAGCACAAATAAATAATCAATTCTAATTCTTGCAGTCAGGGATCTCTTTATCCATCAGTTATATTGTACATTAATCTTTTATGCATTAGGCACAGTAGACATAGTGCCTGGGATCCATAATACTTTTAGGGGCCTATGCAAAGATTTTAATTTCTTCTAAAACCAGAAAATGGACTTTGAGGCAGAAGAAAATTTTAATATATATTATTAAATTTAGTTTTATGCCAATTGTAAAATATAAATTTTAATGTTTTTTTAACTAGAGAAAGGGGTCCCCAAAGGCAAAGTTGCTTAGAGTCCACAAAAGTAATATTGCAGCTCTAGTTGAAGAGAAAGTTGAGGAAAGGTTTCTTAGAAGAGACGGCTATTTAAGTTGATCAAAATAAAAGCAGAGGAGGATGAGAGAGGCATTTCAGCTAAAGGGAGCAGCAGGAGCAAACGTTCCGAAGACATGAATATGAATCAGCCTAACATGTGTGAGAAACTAAAAACAAAGAGCAGGTCAAATGTATGAGAACCAGGATGAGCAACAGAAGTACCAAAATTTAGGTACATGTAGCTCTTTGTGCACAAACTCTCACAATCAGAGTATCTCAAGAATAAGAAATATTCGTGGTCTATTTCCATATCAGATAGTAACATTGGGAAAAAAGAGAATATGGACAGACAATGCTGTTTCTTGGTAATAAACTCAGACAGAGCTCTTATTTCTAAGCAGCTAAGTATATTATAAATCAGAATTGTCTAATGAAGCGATCACTGCCATCTCCTATATTTCCATTGATTTTTCCACATAATTTCCTCTTATTTATGAGAATTGTTATAAATCCTAATCAACCCATGATAGATACAAAAATAATTACTGATTACAAAGTATCTGTTTTTGTGATTCTGAAAATTGATGGTGATGAAGCATGGTAACAGCTAGACTTCATTTTTAAGTTTTGCATAGTTGGCTCCAGCTGGTCAGTCAAGGAAGCTGCAAAGAAGAAAAATGTCTATGAAAAATAGTCACCATAATCCAGTGGGCCTTTCTGCCCAACTTTGATGTGAATCTAAAATTGCTAGTGGCCAAAGTCATAGCCTATGGTCATTCTCAGTAGTGGTCATTCTCACTAGCCTAGAGTCTATTATGTTAGGGAAGCTAGAGTTTTCTCCTTTTACAGAGACAATTTTGAGCTGATTTTGCCAAAAAATGCCATGGTTCCTTTCAAAGTTAGGATGATATGAATTAATAGACCTCACTAAAACAAAAATCTAAAAACCACATAGGCAACAACAACAACAAGGACACCAAAAATGGTACCCTTCCAAGGAAGTCAAAAATTCTTCACTCTGAGGCCACAGTTAGGACAGTGTTTTTGAACCCCATCACTATTGATATAGTGGGCTGGATAATTATTTCTTGTGAGGGGCTTTCCTGAACATTGTTAGATGTTTAGTTATATCCCTGGCTTCTAGCCATGAGATGCCAACAGTAACAACCCCCTTCCCAAATCATTGACAGCTAAAAGTTTACAGACATTGCCAGATGTCCCCTTCAAGAGGGGAGGTGGTGGGGGTAGAGATGGACTCTAGGGGAGAACCACTAATTTAGGAGGATTGAAAGTAGAGCTCCTAGAAAATGAGAATTTTTAAGCTGATGAAGAACTTGCTTCACCTGGGATAAAGGCCACAGTTTTACCCAAGGGGACAAACCTATTCCTGCCTAGTACCCAAGAGAGGGAAATTTGGATTTTTTGTTTGTTTTTTACCATATGGCGTGGGATCTCAAAAAGGGAGTGTTGAAAACAAGCTTAAACAACCTTAAAATAGCTCTGAAGGGATTTTGCTTCCAGCTAAAAGAAAGTAACTGAGACTGGATTTCATGCCTGACAACTCAAACATACAAACAAAAATAAAAAAGACAATGGTATTTGAGGCATGGGACATGAGGCAACAAAGGGTGGTGATCCCTGAAAGATGAGAACACACAAAGGTGAGCCCCAGGACTGCCCTAGCTTATTGGCTGGAGGGTCTTCAGGACATGGTAGGGAAAGGAGAACCCAGAAGAATGGCTAGTGGTCTCCCTGAGTAGATAGAGATGAGAATGTGGAGAAAGCCTACACAACTGAAGTTCCCAAGGCAGAGTACAGAGAAGAGAATAATGCAGAGACACAGTTGGGTGTGCTGCAGAAGGTCCCTTGTGTGTTTTTAGCACAGTACTGATGAGCATGAATGGAAAGTACCCAAGGCCTGAAAAAAACCACCCAGAGGGATTAAAGCAAATAATCACCAGGGCTCACACATGGGCAAGAATACTTTCTGTTCCCACCACCAAAACAGACTCCCAGTTTGCCAGACAACAGGTAGAGGGACTTCAGTGTTGGTTAATTAATAACCACTATGAAAACATTTCTCATCCAGGAACCACAAATGGCACTGAGAAGTACTCCTTGTAGACTATCACTGGGTTTTTGTCTTTCTTTCATTCGTGTGTTGCAGAATACTAAATATTTATTGAGATTCTGGGCCACTGAGTGGTATGCTTTTCCCAGGTGTTGGGGGGAGCCATGGAAGCAAGAATATGTACCAGCACAATCCATAACCCAGGTCATGTCAAAAGCATCTCTGACATGAGTTTTACAACACTTGAACATGGTGGAACTTTCTAGAAATTCCACAAAACTTAGGTTTATGTAAGATTAAACTGAGATTAGGCCTACAATTAGTTTAAGATGAGATTATGTCTATAAAGGGGGAAAATAGGGCTTAATTCTATGTGACTCAAATCTTTTTAAAAATCTTTTAATATTTATTTATTTTTGAGATGGGGAAGACAGAGAGAGAGAGAGAGAGAGAGAGAGAGGGAGAATGAATCTGAAGCAGGCTCTAGGCTCCGTGCTGTCAGCACAGAGCCCAACACTGGGCTCCAACTCGTGAACTGTGAGATCATGACTTAAGTCAAAGTCTGACGCCTAACCAACTGAACTGCCCAGGCGCCCCCAAATCTTCTTTTTTAATGTTTATTTGAAAGAGAATGAGTGTGTGTAAGGGGATGGAGGAGAGAGAGAGGGAGAGAATCCCAAGCAGGCTCCTCACTGTCAACGCAGAGACTGTTTTATGAACCATGACTGATCTCATGAAATCAAGAGTTGGATGCTTAACTAACCGAGCCACACAGGCAACCCATGACCAAAATCTTAACTGGAGGTAAAGGAAATTGTAGAAAAGGAGAAATTAAAAGGTAAGGAAAAATGAGTTGTGAGAATTTCATTTTATTCACTAGTACTCAGGGTGAGCCACAATCCCCCAATCCAGCTTCTCTTTCACACATGTTAAATAGGCATTAACTTCCTTGGTGGTGCTGAGATACCCCT
Source organism: Felis catus (assembly GCF_018350175.1). Classification (NCBI taxonomy): domain Eukaryota; kingdom Metazoa; phylum Chordata; class Mammalia; order Carnivora; family Felidae; genus Felis; species Felis catus. Next base: position 63,135,237 of record NC_058380.1, on the reverse strand, counting down.
CACTGTTCTGGATCATTTCTATTCAGTACATTATCTCCAACCAGGATCACACTTTGCATTTAATTTCCCAAAGCTTGAAAACCTATTTCTTTTTTTCTTTATTTCTTTTTCTTTTCTTCTTCTTTTCTTTTCTTTTTTTTTTTTTTTAGAGCAACAAAGACATGAAGGGATAGGAATGAACTGAATGGGTTGTAGGTGAGCGCTAAACAGATTTTATCATCAGATGGTGTGGGATTTAGGAAAGAACTACTTAGGCTCTCAAGACAAATTCTTTACTCTGTTTTCAAAGCTTGTGAAGAATGATGATGTGAAGACCCTATATAATAGGAGAATGGCTTTGGCACTCCCTTTTCCCTCCAGTTTCTTCCCTGCATAGTCTCACAATTAGATCCACAGTCCAGCCTTTGAACTAGTTCAGACTAAGTAAGGCAGGGAGATATACAGAGCAAAAAACCCCATAATCTAGGGGAATCTAGAATGGAGGCAAACCTTTACAAAACACCCACAACTCAGGGGCCTTTTGAGGATACCTGGGCCCCCACATTGTTTTTGAGAGGCTTTTCAGACCCAGGAATGATTCCAGGTTTCCCTAGGGCTCCAAGACAGCCACTGCCCTTTGTCACCAGGGTATCATTTGCATTTAGGGTCCCTCCTGCTGGACCTCTCACAACCAAAGCAGAGGTTGCCTGGCTAATGTCTAAGCTTGCTGTAGCTTTCTGCCATGGTTCAGTTTCTTACTTAGCTCCTAGTCCTAACTACGTCTTGAGTCAATCATTTCTAGGTTTTGCATGAACTCAACAATATGATACTAATGTAGGTCTTGGCTCAATCCCTTTTGCCTATTCCAGCTAGCTAAGACCACTATACTTTGGACCCAAAGGACAATGAGAAATAAAATGTTTTTGAAGTCCTAGAAATCAAAATGTAAAACCGAAAACATTCCAAAATGTAAAATTGAAAGGTGGGGGGAATTATTCCACTGAATTCTATTTCTGAGTCTTTGGTCATTTAAAAAAATCACTTTAGATTGCTGCTTTAAAAGGTATATGCCTTGGGTGCTTAGGTGCTCAGTCCTTAAGCTTCTGACATCGGCTCAGGTCATGATCTCACAGTTGGTAAGTACGAGCCCCACTTTGGGTGACCCCTACTTCCCTTTCTCTCTCTGTCTCCCTCCCTCCCTCTCTTTCTTACTGCCCCTTGTGGGATTCTTTCTCTCTCTCTCTGCCCCTCGCTCACTTGTATCCTTTCTCTAAGTAAATAAATAAATAGATAAAATGTATATGCCTTAAAAAAAGTTAAAAGTTAAAAAAAAGGAGAGCCAAAGTCCACCTAAATGTGAGCCATCTCTGTAGAGATTAATCTTTTAAAAATAAGGAGAACAAGGATGAGGTCAAGCACCAAGCTCAGCAGGTGACCTGAAGCAATTGGGAGGAAAGCGTCTGAGCGTCTAAATGGCTGATTGGAAGGGCTGCCCAAGACTGCCTTATGGGTCACAACCAGGAGAACTGCTTAATAGGAAAACAGTGCCCAGACAAGCAGGGTGTTGCTCTCACTTCTTTTAAAAAATTGTTGATATTGTTTACCCCTAATTTTCCACACACACAAAACACACACACACACACACACACACACACACACACACAAAACCTAGCTGAAAAAGGTAGCAGGGCACAAAGGGCTTTCCTCATTTATAAAGTAGTGAGTTAATGTTTCCTTCAATAAAGTCAAAGGGTGAGGGAAATGAGGTTTGATGCTCAGTTAAACTGAAATCTTGAAACAGTGGAGCAAGAACAAGAAGTATGTCCACACAGGGATGGATAGACAGACACACATACACACACACACACATACACAGGCTTGGACATTAGGAGAGTTTCAGCAGAAGTTGTGTTCAGCTTAAAGTCTGGGGAAAAAATAGGCAGAGAATATGTTGCCATTGCTCTTAACCGAAAAGCAGTGAATGTGATTCTTAAAGTATTTGTATTCTTTTACATCTGGCTCTGGTTATAAAATTTCAAATATAATTTCAAAAGCAACCGCAGTTATTAATAACAAAATTTACAATGATGCCACCATCATGATCTATGTTATAGGACTGACTTGTTAGGGGTAAAGAATTGTTTTATTGTGGTCTCTCACATCCTTCCAGGGAAAAATGCCCAGTGGTAAGGTTTAAGATGAACTTGTACTTGATTAAAGTCTATTAAAAAATGGGCCATATTTTAGAAAAGATCTGGTATTCCTAGTATTAAAATGCCTTTTACAAACTATTTGGAAGACAGACTGTGAGAAGACGGTACCATTTTGTCCATTCACCCATCAAAAGCCTTTATAAGTACCTACTAACTACAAGGCCTTAAGCCTTGAGTGATGTAAATATGAGTCAAACAGCCATTGACAGCAGGCAGCTCTCAACCTAGTAGGAACATAGATACAGACAAATTCAGAGTCCTTTAAAAATGTGGATGATGAGAATTCATAGGAAGAAGAAATTATTTCCATGGAAGACATCTGAGGTGTGTCTGTGAGGACAGGTAAGGAGGAGATGTATGAATAGGCCGAGGAGAGGTATTTCCAGACATTAGAATGAGCAAAGTATGGAGCAGAGCAGCCCAGACAATATCCAAGGTATATGGAATTATGGTTATACAAGTTTGGCCAGCACACAGGAGACACCAAGAAAATGGACCTGGGTATAGCCAGAGGATTGGGACTGGGTTGTAGAATGCCAAGCTAAAGATTTTAGAGTCTCTGCATTTCCTATGGCTCATAGGATGGAAGTTAGATGGCGGTAGGTGAACTGTGGAGTTAGGAAGACCTATTAGAGACCATGGTCATCTAGTTGAGATGGGATTAGAACCATGCAAGACCTGGATTCAATCCAGGTTTTATATTTTCGAAATGAACAGGGAGTAGAAGTAGATAGGAGTCCCTGTTTGCATATGGGCCTCTCTCAGTAGCCTAGAAGTGAATTTGTTCAATATTAAGTTCAGAGGGACCAGAGTACCCTTTTGGACTTCCTGGTCATTGGTTCCTCAACATTCCCCTCTGAATTTTGTTCTGGTTTGCATCTCCAGGGCCACAGTGGTTTCTAATGATCCAAGAGATGGGATCACTAATTAAGTGGAAAGAAAAACAGCAAAAGATCAAGTCCAAGCTGGAGAAGGGAGGAAATGCCCCATAGACAATAATTTTAAAGAAGCTACACAGGAAAGTCTTTTTGGGGTGTGGTGTTTCCAGGATATTAGACAGCCCTTTACGGTCTTGCCTGCAGGGATGTATGTCACAAGCTGTTCTGAGCAGTGGGGAGTCTGCGAAACTGTTGTTCTGCCAAGCAAGGCTGCATTTTCCAATTTAAAGCTAAGCTGCCCAGGAGCCAAGCTGTTTGTTTTTCAGAAGAGAAGACAGGAAGAGAGAGAGACAGAGAGAGAGAGAAAATATAAACATGTGTGTGTGAGAGAGACAGACAGAAAGCACAGAGAGACGGAGGGATCCATGAGTTAAGATACCAAATCTATCCTGATGGCAACTCTCTGGAACAGAGTGGTTTTATTTTTGTCATTAGATTCTCGATCCTTGGGCACCCTCAGAAATCATTGCCAGAAGTCCCAATGGCCTCATGACAGGTTAATTAATTAGCTCTGTTGGACCCTGTTGGGTTCTCACAGGAGACAGGAAATAGAATCAAGAGGAAATCCCTTTCACCACAGGAGGTTACAGAGGAGGGTTAGACAACACTGGTGTGAGCCTTGGTTTGCCCACAGTCAGGGGAGGATTGCATTTAATCAGTGACTGAACCAAACTTAGGATTTTGAATGAGTATAATAATAATGATAATATGGCCCGCTAGTCTCCTTGATAAACATCCATTGAGGACTTACTATTCCATGACAGGCTTTATACAAGTTAATACCTTTATAGTTTTACTTTTTACAATTAACACTACAATGCTTTTTGGGTAATTTGCATATGAGATGGAAGATACGCTGACTGTTCTTGAATATTGCAGCCTGCCTGCCTCATCTAGTATTCCTGCTCCTTACCCTGCGTCTACTTTCTCTTTTATCTATACCACCTGACACCTAACATATGCTATCATTTATTTATTGTGTTTATTTATTATCTTCCTCCAACTTCCAGAATGGAAGTGTCACAACTCCTTGTCTATTTTGTTCCCCAGTTGTACTCCAAGTGTCTTTTGGAAAGATGACATGAAATAATAACAACTAAGATGAAAAAACATGGTCTCTCTGGAGGAAAATCCAAAGAAAATCCATGGCCAGGAAAATCTCCCCTGAAGAAGGGATCTTTGGATGCAGAGGAGTGAGGAGGGTGGGTGGGAACCATCCTCCTTTTGAAGGCAATAGCGTATGGGAAGTTCCCAAGATGAGAGAAGGCACGGCCATATGGCTAAAACATAAAGAGCATGGTCAAGGGGACAAGTAGTGAGGTGAGGGAAGAGAAGGCCCAAGATGACACAGGGTAGGCCATATTAAAGACTTTGGAATTAGTTCTAAGAATAATAGTAAACTATTGAAAAAAAATTTTTTTTAATGTTTAGAGAGAGAGAGAGAAAGAGAGAGAGGATCCTAAGCAGGCTCCTTGCTGTAAGCACAGAGCCTGACATGGGGCTTGATCTCATGAACCTGAGCTGAAGTCAAGAGTTGGATGCTTAATCTACTGAGCCCCCAGGCACCCCAGCAACTGAAAGGCTTTAAGGGAAAAAGCTGTCATACCCTGATTTGTGCTCACTAAAGATTGTTTGGGGTACAGATGATGGTTTGGGAGAACAGGACAAGAATGGATACAGTGAGGTGGCCAGCTAAAAGACTGTGCTATCATCTAGACAAGAGGAGAAGGTGGCCTGGGTTAAGGCAAGGGCACTAGACACACACAGGTAAGTGAACTCAAATTCACTTTGAATTTGAGCATCTAAGATTTAGTCATTGGTCAAAGTAGGAGTGATGGAAATGTTAAAATGCTTTTTCCTATTTATTTAAATCCCTCAAACTAAAATACTCATCTTTCTGGTGCTGTCTGCAGTAGTGACGAACAACTTTCTGTTTACCCTCCCATGAGATCACCTGCAGCCTACTCCTCAGTCTTTCCTCATGAATCCCAGTTGTGTCTTCTCAGCTTTCATGTGGCCCAGAAATAGACAGACTGTTCTGGAGAATTGCCTCACAGGATCTCCTTGTAAAATACCATGCTTAAAGAACAACAAAACCAATACCTTGCCATAAATGTATTCTCCAAATAAGTTGGGATTCCTGAATATTAACAAATGCCCTTCCTTATTTTTTCTGCCTTTCCAACTCCTTCATATCCTTCAAGGCACAATTCAATGTCAGCCTCTTCCAGGAAGTCTTCTTAGTTTAGTCGGTCAGCCATTCACGATACTCAGGCTTTGATCCACTGATAAGCTATGCACGTGTACTATCTGAGCATTTGTTTGGTTTAATCACAGGCAAGGCTAAATCATCATCAATGATAGGCTGGAGCGAGGCAATCTCTTAGACCCCTTTTGTGTTCTCATTTTGTCTCTCAAACTCTAAAGTTCTCAGTTAACTTTCTGTTGCACATGGGTTATCTTTATTCCACATTACCAACTATAAGAGTGATCTGACTTGTAAGTCTTAGTGGCTCCCATAGCATCTGGCACAGTGCCAAATGACAACACATGGTGACAGTTGCAGTTACAGTTGTTCCAAAGAGAAGGTAGGGGTGACTGAGCTTCCCTCCCTCCACCTCCCTCCTCACTTCCCCACTCTCTACATCAATGCCCCGGGGAATCAAGTAGACAGCAAAAACTGGTCATGGTAGACTTCTCATATCTTTAAAAGACCCTCTAATTAAAGCACAGCCAATTCATTAACAGTAATACTAGAAGGGAAATGAATGAAATCAAAGTATTAGCCCCAATTTTTTTTTTTTTTTTGAGAGAGAGAGAGCACGTGCATGTGCACACGTGTGAGTCAGGGACAGGCAGAGAGAGGAGAGAGAGAATCCCAAGCAGGCTCCACACTATCAGTGCAGAGCCCGATTTGTAGCTCAAACTCATGAATTGTGAGATGATGACCTAAGCTGAAATCAAGAGTCGGACACTTAACTGAGCCATCCAGACACCCCCAAACTATTAACCCAATTTTGGATCAAAAGTTTTCACCTGTTCTTGCGCTAAAATTACTAAAAAAAACAAAAACAAAACACCACAAAACAAAACAAATAACCCCAAACACAAAGTACTTTGAGTTTTCCTTCCTTTTTCTATTTTTAGTGGAACCATTTATAAAGGCATCAAAAGGCCAGGATAGAAGGGATGAGGGCAAAAGCAAAAATTTACATAGGATATGTACCCATTTAGCACTCACAACAACCCTGTGAAATAGATTTCATTATGAACTATATTTTGATAAGAGAACAGTTACAGAAAATTTAAACAGAGTGCCCAGGATCACGTAGGTGGTATCAAAGCTGAGATTTATAGCCTAGGTGCCTGACCCCAAAGTCTGTGTACTTAGTCACTACATCAGTTTCTTCTCCAGAAAAATGAAAAAGGAAGCAAAGGGCTTAATCCATATCCCTGGTCCTCAGCCTTCTGGCTAATGGTCAGTTCACTGACTGATGCACTGGTGCTTTTTAAAGTCCAATAAGCACCCAGGGATTGTGATTCCCTGATATGAGCCCTCAGTTTTTCCTAATTTAATTTCTAATTTTTTTTTAATGTTTATTTGTTTTTGAGAGAGAGAGAGACAGAGCACTAGTGGGGGAGGGGCAGAGAGAGAGGGAGACACAGAATCCGAAGCAGGCTCCAGGCTCTGAGCTGTTAGCACAGAGCCTGACGCGGGGCTTGAACCCACAATCCATGAGATCATGACCTGAGCTGAAGTCATGGGATGGTCTCATGTCTCAGCTGGCTGAGACACCCAGGTGTCCCAGTTTTTCCTGATTTTAAAAGAACTTCCACAAGTCGCGAATCAATATACATACAGTGACTGTATTTGGGGGACCTTATTCTTTTCTCTATCCCACTGACACTCCACACTTCATAAGACTATAAAATCGTTCCAGGGATTTGATGTTATTTTGTAGTCCAATCTGGAATTGGTTAAGATAGCCCTGCAAAAGGCACATGTTTGCTGACCGCCCATGCTGATATCTAAGAACAAACTTTGAGATGAAGTTAACACCTGTTCCAATGTTCTAACACATCCTCCTTTCTCTCTGTGCTTTGCTAGCTTGTAACCCACAGAGTCTGAACAGGTTCACTATCAACCTCACGCATCAGCCTGAGGTCACTACAATGCCACCAGAATGTCAGGATTTCCTCCTGAGGTCAGTATCAACCCTCATCCCATAAGTAAATGTAACTTTATATCTAGATGAAGAAGCCCCATCTCCATGGACTTGAGTGCTAGTTTTAGAGTCTGACAGGTATGGATCTGGACCCAGGTCATTACTGGAACCAAGTAAGTAGATTAAGTCCTTGTGACTTGCTGTGTTTATTCTTTTGTACTGTTGTGGGTGTATTGGGGTAATTGCTGTGAGGGATAAATTACATGATGTGTACAGTGTTCAGCATGTGCCAGGTGTTCTGAAAACATTTGTTGAGTGAAAGTTTTCCACTCAGCACTTACAGTTCCAGTTTCTATCTTTGTCTTCCAGTGTCCAGACACCACTGGTTAGAGGGAAGCCATATGACTCAGGTTAACAAGAAGGGACCGTTTGTAGAGAACATGAGCAATACTTATTAAACATCTTCCTTACTCATATAGAGAAAAAGATTATGAATCACTGAGCTGTGGCTATTTCTCAGGACATCTAATTTGTTCACATCAGTTTTCAGAGAAGCCTTAGATTCAAATAGGAGTTGACTTCACATTTCCCCCCCTCACAGAGAAACCACAAGGCAGTCAGGCAGGCAGCAGGCTACATCTCGGCTGTCAGGGTTTTAGAAGGAGGAAATTTATTCTTAAGATTGGAGGAGAAATGTGGATAATGAGATAAGGGAAGAGATGAACCAAACAGCAAGAAAAATTAAAAAGCACTTGTGGGTTCTCCCGGAAACCCTTAATTAACCACATTCTTCACAACACAGAGCTAAGCCATTTGGGCAACCAGGAAATACCCTGTAGAGCTCGGTGACGGGTCAATGCTGCCAAAGTGTTAGGTCAAGCCCCAAAGATTCTAGAAGCCCCCAAAAGCAAAATTCAAAAGCCAGGGTGAGGTTGAAGCTAGAATGCCCTAAACTTAATAAACAAATGAATCCAGGGTGCCTGGGTGGCTCACTTGGTTAGGCATCTGGCTTTTGATTTTAGCTCAGGTCATGATCTCAAGGTTGGGTTCCTGAGATCAAGCCCCGTGTCAGGCTCCACACTGGGTATAGAGCCTACTGAAAATTCTCTTTCCTTCCCTCTGCTCTGCAACCCCCCCCCCCCCTCAAAATAAGTAAACTTTAAAAATTTTTCAATTAAAAAAAATAAAATAAACCAATGAATCCAATTCTTTCAAGTTTAGTACATCAGGCTAAGAGGACTTTGCCACCACAGCTCTAAAAGAGGGGAAGAGGTGCAGAAATGTGTACCTATGCTGTTAGCACAAAACTCTCAAGTCATTCCTGAAGTAAGTAAAGCCAGCCACAAAATTATTTACTTTGCCCTCCTGGAAGCCAGGCACCTTTGTCACTGATCTGCAGATGAGCCCAAATAATTTCTAACCAAAGCATTTTATTTAAGGCCTTTATATCAGCACTTCTGGGTGCAATCCAAAATCTTACATCAACTTCGTGTTAGCACAAAGGCAAGGCAGAAGATATTCCTGCTGCTGGGAGCAGAGAAAACTCTGTCAGTCTGTGTTTATTCATACAGATACACCTGGTTGAAAAATGAAAATTGCAACCAAAACAAAGATTGTTTACTGGATACCCAGTACATTATGATTCAACACAGACTTAACTGGTTACATCCTCATTCCAGTTCTTTAAGGAAGATATTCTTTTAACCTTGTTTTATAGTCATGGATACCTAGACTGAAAGGGGTTACGTAATTTGCCTCAGGATGGTTCAAGCCTAACAGGTACTAACACTAGGACAGAAACTAGGTCCATCGAACTCCATGCCACCATGCTAACTCCCCATCCTACACAATGATTACCCAGGAGAGGCAGGCTGCTGCTATTTTAGGAGGGTAAATATTTACTGTAATAAACTACCCTAAATGATTAGTATGAATTAAATGTTCATAATAATGGGGTCTCAGGCTAGGAAGCTATTCCATGAGCTATCTAGTCCAAGGACCCATTCTATACTTAAAGTTTCAGAAAAGGACTTCTATACAGTTTTGAAATAAGGTAATCATTTCCCAGAGAGACAGACGGTCTTGTCATCTGGGAAAATCCCTTTATCAGATACTCTGTTCTCTTCCATTCAATAAGTGACTTATATTTTCGAATGTGAAGGAGAGAATTTGCCACCCCAAAACATGCTTTTTTGGCATAAGGATTATCATGAGCTGGTTATTCTCAAGAAACAGTAGACATGGGAGAATATTTGAAGACCAAGTATAAGTTACCCTTTTGTAAGGGACATTTACATTTGTAATGTAAATGTTTGTAAGGGTCTCTCTGTCTCTCTGTCTCTGTCTCTGTCTCTGTCTCTCTCTCTCTCTCTCTAGCAAGAAGAAAAGGAAGACTACATTTATAGAAACTCTTATCAGTGGAGAAGGCAATGACTTAAAAGTGCTTAACAACTTTACCCTTGTTTCCTGAGGTGTTCCTGGTTACCTCCCATACCTGCTCCCTTCCCCACCCGCTATGTCTTTCTTTTGTTTTTAACTGGAGATGGTATTTAAGGTGGTGGCTTGGGGTGCCTAGGTGGCTCAGTCACTTAAGCACCTGACTTTGGCTCACAGTTCCTGAGTTCAAGCCCTGCATCAGGCTCTGTGATGACAGCTCAGAGCCTGGAGTCTGCTTCAGATTCTGTGTCTCCCTTTCTCCCTGCCCCTCCCCTGCTCGTGCTCTTTCTCTCTCTTAAAAATAAATAAACATTAAGACAAAATTAAGGTGGTGGCTTGGGACATTTCAGGGAGTTACTCGGTTTTCTTGAGTCTCTCCCATGTATATAGAAGGTATATAGGTTATTAAACTTCTGTGTTTTTCCTGTTAATCTTTTATTATGGTGGGGGGCGGGTGGGGAGGGATATCTAGCCAAGAACCTAGAAAGTTAAGGGGAACGTTATTTTTCCTCCTTTACAGATGCTTCCCACGTGCTAGGCCATGCTAAGTTCTCCAGCATTGCTTAAGAATCCCCATGATCATATAAGGCAGGCACTATTAATATCCCCATTTTATAGATAAAGAAATTGAGGGGTTTTTTTTAATTTTTGTTTTTGAGAGAGAGAGAGAGAGAGAAGGGGGGGGGAGAAAAAGGTCACAAGTGAGTGAGGGGCAGAGAAAGAGGGAGAGAAGGGGGGCTCACCTGAAGTAGGGCTCATGCTCACCCGATGTGGGACTCAAACTCACAAACTGTGAGATCATGACCTGAGCCGAAGTCAGATGCTGAACAACTGAGCCACCCAGGTACCCAAGGAAATTGAGGTTTAGAATGGCTACATAACTTGTCAGAGATCACACAAGTGAGCCTTAGTGCAAGGGCATAAACACAGTGATCTTCAAGGTACATGGAGACACATAGTAAAATAGAATTTAAAAAAAAACTAAGAAGTTACTACTATTCTCTGGTTTGACATCAGTGGACATTTGTGCTTATTTGCAAGTTTGTGGAAAAGTTATCTAATATCAATATTTTCTTTAATCTAAGGCATGCCCAAATCCTTCTCTTTGATTTCCCAGAGTCAGAACATCTTGGGGCAACTGAGGTAACATGCTAACTACCATGTATTGAGCCTATATTTGAACATCTGTATGAAAGAAAACACTCTTACAGCTTATTCCATTTGTGGGCAATGCTGATGATCAGAAAATCATACTTATAGGCAGCTGATGATGCAATTCTGTTAGAAACCTCCCACTTGTATCTCTTGTAGGTCAAGGGCAAAAAATCATGCTGATGAAGTGACATTACCAAAAACAAAGTGGTTCAATGCTATTTGTCTGAACACAAGTGATCTTGAAGGAAATTGAGAGACATTCTTTTTCAAGGACAGCTTTAATAGCTGAAGGGGAATGTTTTATATCCAGTCAACCATTTAGCTACAGACAACCTGTCACAGTAAAGTGGTTAAAATTTTTTTTAAAAGATATTTCAATGACACTTTGAAAGCATGTAAGAGGTTAGGGTGAACAAGGAAGTTAAGGACTTTTTGTTTTTAGAAATCACATTTGCATTTAACTTGAAAATTTTTTCCAGTCCTATGATTTCTGCATAAATATTTATGGAATCCTGTTGGCTAATTAGATTATAAGCTTTTTATCCAGGAATTTGTCCAATTTTATGCTCTCCATGAAACCTGAGCTCTTTGCTGATCTTGGTTTAGTCCATGTTAAATAAGCAATTGTTTTAACAGCCTTAAAGGCTCCATTTTAAATTCTCACTTTTGTTATGCATACTGAGTCATAGAATCTATAATCCTTAATTTTGGACAAAAGTTTAAAGACTCCAATCCTGTGATAAAATGGATTTCTTATGTGAAAGCTTTTATTCTGATCAAAGAGTAAGACAGTACCAAATGTACCCAAAACAAAGAGCAAAAAACACAAATCAGCACTTGGTATCATCAGCCAGGCAATCTTTTCCACAGATGTCTTCACATGGTCCCTACAACCACCCTTGGATGTGGAGATAACCATCCTATTTTACTGTGAAAGAGTACTGTACAAGGAGTACAGAGGCTAAGTAACCTGTTCAGTATCTCATAACAACTAAGCAAAAGTTCCCCAGCCAGGTCCTCAGATGCAACAGCACTTTATTCCCAGAGGGGAATAAACCATTCTGTCCTTGTTCTGCCCATTTCTAGAAGGCTCAATCTCTCCCCACATAGGAATTTTAGGAACCTCATAGGTACCCTGGAGGCCTTTCCACTTACACTTAGCATTACCTTGAAGGATAAGAAGTTGGAACAAGGGTGCTATCACTACCACCAGATTTTTTTTTTTTTTGGCACAGAAAAACCTGCATTTGTTATGGTACCATCATATTCATGTCACAAAATGCAAAATAATTCTCTATGGAATTTGCTTAGTCTTGAGGGTCTAGCTCTCCATCCCCGGAAAGGAAGATGGAAAGGCTCAACTAACAACACACAGCTTAGAACATGATCATCACATGTTCATGTCAGCTCAGTCCTTAACAATGCCCCCTTCCCATCGTAGATGAGTTCCATGCAATATTCCCCATGAGCTTATTCACGGAAGTGGCCACTTAATCATCCTCACCCCCCTGAACTCTTTGCTTTTTTGCACACTGCATTGCAGACTCACCACCTTTACCCATCTGTCTCTCGTTCAGCCTCTCTTTTCTATTCCACAAACCATTATTTCTTCACAGAAACTTCAAAAATGTATAAAGTAACATATGTGCTGAGGTCAAATACAACTATGAGCTTATGACCCCAATAGCAGGCTGCCAGCTCACCTCTCCTCACCATCATGTCCCCACTCATCAGAGGCAATCACTTTTAGTAACCAGATTCACACATTAAAGGGAAAATAAACTGATCAGTGTCATTATGGAGGGGGAAATAAGTCATTTTCAGTTTGGTCAAAATCCTGGAGAAGTCCATCCAGAAAAAACTTATGTTAGCACAGCCTGAACTACCACTCAGATCTTTCACACCAAGACAACTCAAAATGGGAGGAATAGGAAATCAATGCCTATATTTAAGTTTTTATAATAAGAGAGTCTAAATATTGTATGACTTATATTGAGGATATGAATTCCCAGGGGTGGGGGGGGGTTGGTTAATGCATTTAATTTCATTCCTTAGTTACCTAGACTATCCCATTAATGATTTTGAATCTCTATGTACTTAGCTCTATACACTTGATTTTTCATTGTGAAATTCCATTTCCAGGTTTTCTTAACAAAATGAATTATGAAAAGACAAAGAAGACCTTCTACTTCTATTGAAAATCATCAAGATTTTCAATTATATATGTAAGATGGGGGAAATGAGATTTTTATCGTATAGATTCCCACTTAGATACATTTTTAACTCTTAAGTTGAGGCTATATGACAAAGATATGAACCAAGTTTAGCACACACACACCTATCGCATGAAAGGCAATGGAGAGTCCATTCAATCCCATGCTTCCATTCACTCAACAGGAGAGTCAGTCTTCCAAGCTAAAGAAGCTGTTCCTGCCCAGCTCATGTCCCTTGAGCTTTATTGCTTCAACTGACCTAGCTAACTCCCAACTCTGTAGCACCCACAACATCTATTTACCTGGGGACATTTTAGTTGAAACAGAGAATAACAGCTCAGCTACCTGCAATGCAGGCTGGAAGTACTGGGAAATCAAAATTCTTGGCCCCTGACCTTTTACCTTAACTCCTCCTCAGAGACTTCCTGTGGTGCACTAGGTATTTTGCTGCAGTGTCATTTACAGCTAGAGATTCTTTATATTAGATTCTGACTTTGTCCTTTGGGAGTAGAGCTCCCAGATATTTTTGATCATCGGCTAGGTTTGAGAACCACTGCTTTTTCCAAAATCAAAGGTATTTAATATAAATATATTGACTGTATTTCTAGGTTAGAGCAAGATGAATGGTGTGGTGACTGTCAACATCAATGCCTTGAAACTAAAATCAAAACCTTTCAATACTCTTGAGGGTGCTGTTTACTCAGTTATTCAACGTTTACACATCACCTACTACATTCCTGACCTGTGTGCTGAGGATACAAAGATGAATAATGATCATCCCAGTCCTGGAGGAGCTTTGGCTGAAGGGGAGGCAGACAAACAGATAAATCATAATACAATATGAATGCTATTAAAACATTTTTATCACATGTCATGATAGCACACATTGTTAAGAGTAGTTTTTTATGTTCATTTATTATTTTTGAGAGAGAGAGAGGGAGAGAGAGAGAGAGAGACAGAGAGAGAGAGAGAGAGAGAGAGAGAGGATGTACTGGGAAGGAGCAGAGAAAGGGGGAGACAAAGGATCCAAAGCAGGCTCTGTGCTGACAGCAGAGAGCCTGATGTGGGACTTGAACTCACACACCATGAGATCATGACCTGAGCAGAAGTTGGACTCTTAACAGACTGAGCCACCCAAGTACTCTGATAGCACATATTGTTATGTGGGGAAAATTGGACATTAACCTTTAGTTCATACATTTGTTTCCATAATACTTAGTAGAGACAGGACCTTTACTTTCATTCTCAAATAACATTGTTTTATTATAATAAAGCAATATATATTCATTTCAAAACAAACAAACAAAAAATGAGTCTCAGAAGCAGCCCTCAATTAATGTCTGATGGTAGCAGGGGTAAAATAGCCTAGCTTCCCCACCCCTTGGATGAGAAAACTCTGAGGCATACACTTTACAGTTTGCCAGACTTTCCCTATAGGGTTAAGCTCCAGTCACCTAGTGGTAGCTGGCTTGAGTTTACCTTTTATTGGCTGTCATCCTCCCCTGTCCCACTTTCCCACTCCCCTACTAGTATTTTCTGTGCTTCCCAAAGAAACTAGTTGTGCTTGCCTTCTTGTCTCACAACATGTTTCTAGAGACCTCCAAACTAAGATGAAGGCCAGTTCCTTCACTTGACTTCTGGTCCTATAGTCTCCCACTTCCGTCTCCTCCACTGGTTCCTAGGAGTCAACCTTCTCTCATTCTATGAAGAAACTCTCTTTCTAGTTATTTTCCTAACTCTCCCTTCCCCTATACAATTGAAAGAGTGCTCTGTATGTTTTAGTTTTCTCATTTTTATCAATCGTAACCTGGCTTCTTCATCCATTTCATCTCTGTTGAAGCTCTTTTCACCAAATGTCAACAGTGACTTTCTAAATGCCAAACCTAACAAGTTTCTGTCCCTACTTTTATTTCTCTACATTGCAGAAATCACCTTCTTTAAATTTCATTTACCTTGACTTTTGGGACATGAGTCTCTTGATTTTCCTCTTATATTTCTGACTATCCCTTTGCAGCCTGCTTTCCTGATTTCTATTATTCTATAAAACTTCTACTTAAATGCTGATGCTTCCCAGGATTCTCTTCTCAGACTTCTATTTCCACCATACATGCTCTTCCTGAGTAATTTCATTTATCCTCATGGTTTTAACCATCATAATATGCTAACAATGCTCCAACCCACATCTCCAAATTGACCACTCTTCTGAATTTAGACACATATCCTCCACCCCATCGGACATTTACTGAATGTTCACAGTCCTCTAAATTTCATACATCCAAGACGGAACTCATGAATTTTAACCAAATCTCCTATAATCTGTATCTTAGTGAAAGCTTCATATGCTCAGCCACCCCAACCTTTTTCTCAGGGATTATGACCCAGCAATTACAAGTCCTGGGAACTATGCCTCCTAAATATTTCTCAACTGCATTCTCTCCTTTCCTTCTTCATTATCACAGGAAGAAAATCAAGTAAGCTGAAGACCAAAAGTGTAAATTGGATTAGGTATTTAGATTTTTGGCATTTCAACTTTATCATTGATTTCCTTATCTCCAGGCTTTATTTCATTCACCAATCCATCCTTAAGACTGCCGCCAAATGATCTTTCTGTAATAAGTGGGACCATGTCAACGTTAGGCTCATCAGTGCATAGAAAATAAAGCTTAAGCTTATTGAGGTGTCTTTAAAGGAACTTTATTATCTTTTAAAAAAATTTTTTTTTAATGTGTATTTATTTTTGAGAGAGTGAGCGAGGAGGGGAGGGGGAGAGAGAGAGGGAGACCCAGAATCCGAAGCAGGCTCCAGGCTCTGAGCTGCCAGCACAGAGCCCAATGCGGCACTTGAACCCATGAACCATGAGATCATGACCTGGGCTGAAGTCAGATGCTGAACTGACTGAGCCACCCAGGTACCCCAAGGACCTTTATTATCTTAAAGGCTATTGCTTGCCATTCAGAATCACTGACAGTTGTCTGCAAATACTAGGCTGTGGTCCTTCGTTTTTTGAAATCCAGCTGTTTGCTCTGTCTGGAAAGTCTTACTCTCTCTTAACCTGCCCAGTGAGAGCCTATTCATTCAATAAAATCTCCATTAGGTGTCCCCTATGTTTATTTCCCAAACTCTACAAGACAGAATTAATCATTAAGTCTTTGGCATGACTTCTGTTCCTTGACATAACTCTTCTGTCATGTGTGTCATACCAAGTTCTATTTGTTTACTTCTGTGATTATTTCTATTACTAGATGACAAACCCATCCACCCACAACAAACTCAGAGCTTCCATCAAATGCTAATAGTAGGGCCTGTCTATCATTTTTAAGCACCTTATGTACTTGTAATTAGTTAACCATTACGTTTTGAATTCTCATCTTCCCTTCTAGACTATATGTCACATGAGGGCAAGGTCAGTGTCCATTTTTCTCACTGCTATAACCCTAGTACCAAGCATTGTGTCTATCAGAGCAAGTGTTCAACAAATATTTTATGGACTAATTGGCTTACTCCTTGAAAACAGTGCCCACCCTTGAGTCATCTCCTTACCCGGGTTCATAACAGTATCCAGAAAAGACATCAATGAACGTTAAACTGAATGTCAGTCATAGTACCTAAACAGCATGGAAAATAAGCAAATAGAGTGTTTTCTGACAGTTAGGAAATCTCATTATCTTGGCATAGTTTTACATTTCTGCCTGTCCATCATTAGTTTGGAAATATCATCAAATCAAGAAGTCCAGTGGTGAGTTAAATGGGGTTGGCAAGCATATTGCTTTTGTTGTGCCATTGTAAACACATTTATAGTAGATGCTTTAAGTTTTATTTTGGGAAAGATCCTGAGGCCATGTGTGATCTCACTGTAATGTGTTCAAAGGTGAATTAGTATTCAATCATGGACTCAGCAAGAAAGGAGAGAAGCATATGTGCTACATAGTTAGCACCCTCTGTAAACCAAGCAGGGAGCTGACAAATAGTATAGACACACAAAAAGGCTTCACTGGTACATGGTCAAGCATTCACCCATAGTGACCATGAACCTGACAATTAACTGATTACTTATAAGGATGTTGCTCTGCTATGCAGTCTGACTACAATATTTTAAAGCAACAAGTCCTTAACTCTTATTTCTGCAATAGTTAAGATCTTCCCTTGATTAAAGAACGCTAACATATTTTCCTTTTAAAGTAAGTACAAATATTTGAAACAAAATAAATGAAAAAGAACTTTGGGTATTCCAGCCAGTACATTTCTTAGGATGTCTCAGATTCATATAAATTCTGTTCTATAGTGAATATTACCGCCTTGTACTTAAGTACAGTCTTATATTCTTAAAGTTGTTCCACATCCATTATTCCATCTGAGAAGGGTTCTAAAGAATTACACAGCCAACTCATAATGGTAACAAATACCTATTACTTGGATATTATCTTCTTTTAAAATTTATTTTAGAGGGTCGCCTTGGTGGTTTACTTGGTTAAGCATCCAACTTCGGCTCAGGTCATGAATGCATTTTCGTGAGTTTAGGCTCCCAGTTAGGCTCTGTGCTGACAGAATTTGAGCCTGCTTCAAATTCTGTGTCTCTCTCTCTCTCTCTCTCTGCCCCTTCCCTACTTGTACTCTGTCTCTCTCTCTCTCAAAAATAAAGATTAAAAATTTTTTTTTCATAAAATTTATTTTAGAGAGAGAGCATGAACTGGGAAGAGGGACAGAGGGAGAGAGAGAGAGAGAGAGAGCGAGAGAGAGAGAGAGAATCTTAAGCAGTTTCCATGTTCAGCTTGGAGCCTGATGTGGGGCTTGATCTCACAACACTGGGATCATGACCTGAGCCAAAATCAAGAGTTGAACGCTCAACTGAATGAGCCACTCAAGCACCCCTGATGTTATCTAATCCATAGAATATTTTCTATTAGCCACACATGGCTTTCTTTTCATCTGATTTGACCTTTCAAAACATACTATCCAGATCTTTGCTTGAAGATATAAAAGTATTTACACTTTATTCTCTCAAATACTACACATAAAAAAAAACTATTAAAGAAAAAAAATCCATTTATTTGGAAATGGCAATGCTGTGCCAACTATGAAACATAGCTGGCCAATAGTGTGAAATCCTCAGAACTGAAGTGGGAGGCAGATTTTACCAAGAACACGAGCCATTGCCCTTAAGATCTGTTGAAAAGTTATCTTGTTTGAAATGAGATCTAGGGGTACAGGCACGACATTAAAAAAAGCATATTATGTCCCTACAGATCTGCAGGCATGGGGATCTGAAGAGGAACCAAAGGTGAGTGGCTCTTGCTATGGTATCAACCGCTGAGTTGATAGAGATGGTCAGAAGGACAGGGTGAGATGGACAGGAGGCAGTAGTCCTCAGATCATGACTATGACAACCTCTGATGTAAAGGTTTTGCTGAGAACCATACCAGCTTTCTGAACGACAAAAATAGAAGTCCAGTGCTTGAGTTCAAGATAAACACAACACAGACTTTGTGAAAATGTGTTGGACACAACAAAGCTCAACCAACACCTGTGGAATGCTTCAACTTCATAGCTTTCACTCCATTCTGAAATATTCTTCTGAAACTAGTGGTCTAAGTCAAGGATAACCAATAATCAAAAAGGCATCATCTGGCAGTCTATGCATAAAAGTTACAAAACCAAAGCAAGCAAATCAAACAAAACCAAAACCCCACAAAACAAAAAAACTAGATTAAAAAAAAAACATTTAACAGAAAAGAACAACCCAATAAAAAAGGGAGGGTTCAGACAAATCAATCTCCATAGATGTGCAAATTTCACAGAGAGCTGTAGAAAGAACTCAAAGAAGAGACACAGGATTTCAAATAGGCGATTATTACTGGGAATATAGGAGGTAAAAAGAGTTGGCAGAACTCCAGAAAGAAATGCAAAGGAAAAATAAAAGCATGGCAAATGAAAGCTTTATTAAAAGCACAAATAGAAAATAAACACAGCTGAAAACAGAGCCAGAGATACAGTAGAGAGGCTGGAAATAAGACGAGATAAGAAAGAACAAAGATCCTAACATGACTGTAGGAAAATGACAGACGTCAGGCAAAGGACATCTGACACACCTATAGTTGGTATTCCTGAAAAAGCAAGCAGAAAAAAAATGGAACAAAAATAGTCAAAGATCTAACAGAAGAAAACAATCCTGGATTAACGATTTGAAGCCGCAGATAAAAAAGACCTACCCTTTCCTAAGAAAGCCTGAGAAAGTATTGATGAAGCTGCTGAACTCCAAAGATAAAAAGTCCTATGGATATCCAGTTATGAAAAAGAGACTTAAAAAATTATGTTGACCTCTCGCTTATTTCTAGCAACTTTAAATATAGAAAATACAGTGAAATAATATGAATTCTAAATAGAAAATATGACCTAAGAATTTCATAACCACCCAAATTGTTTTTGTTTTCCTAGTTGCCTTTAGTGCAAGCCAGGTGGGGACTCAATGTGGAGAAGGCAAAGTCATCATGGGTCTGAGATAGAATACACAAAAAGGTATCTCCAGACAACCGGAAGACTGTTTGGCCTTACAGAATTCCGAAATTCTCATAACTGAGCCCAGGAAGTGTATGAAGTGGTAATGGTTATGAGTAACTCAAGGTTTTTGTTTGTTTGTTTTTAAGGCTAAGCTCTCCAGAAATTTTAATTTGCTTATTTATTCATTCATTTATTGAAATATTTGTGGAGTCCCTGTTATATTCCAGAGTTTATGCTTTACACACTTGTTTTTGGATATATATACTTTTTAAAACTTATTATTTATTTTGAGAGAGAGAGACAGAGAGACAGAGAGAGACAGAGAGAGAGAGAATGAGCAGGGACAGAGAGAGAGAGGGAAAGAGAATTCCAAGCAGGCTCCACACTGTCAGCACAGAGTCCAACGCAGGTCTTGAACACACGAACTGGGAGATCGTGACCTGAGCCGAAATCCAGAGTCTGGCGCTCAACCGACTGAGCCACCCTGGTGCCCAGAACATATGTACTTCTTTTAGCCATTAACTCTAATTAATGTTTTACCGTTATCTCAGAAGTAGGGAGGAAATGTGCAAAGCAACATGTCAACTGGTCATAATTCTGTGAAACAAATTCCTGGAAGAATATATGATACAAGTATTATTATTACCTAAATATTTCTAACACAAATTTTAAAATGTAAAGGTCTTTAAAAGAATTTTCAAGACAGTGTGATAGGAATTCAGTTGTGGGAGATAATCACTTCAGGCAGAAGGTTTTTGTGGTAACTGGCACTTGAGCCAGACTTCGAGTTACAGATAGATTTGGACATTTGGGCTGAAGACAAAATGACTGCCAAGCACAGGGAATTGTGGGGATGTAGGCACTGAGTAGGGAAAGTTATGGATATGTCCCGGGATACAGAATGTTGGGTATGGCGTCTAAAAAGTAAGGTAGGAGGAGTCTCTGTGGGACCCAATGGACAGCTGGATAAAGGCAGTGGGGTTTCATTCTGTGATCAGTGAGGTGCTATTTAGTCAACATATAGAAAAACCAACATTGTGTTTAGGGAAGATTAATCTGGCAGAAAATCTGTGAGTAATAGAGAGGCCACAGGCAGGGGGACGTTTACGAGGCTAATCGAGGGTTTAGCAAAAGACTGAGAGG
This sequence comes from Felis catus, assembly GCF_018350175.1. Taxonomy (NCBI): domain Eukaryota; kingdom Metazoa; phylum Chordata; class Mammalia; order Carnivora; family Felidae; genus Felis; species Felis catus. Next base: position 63,114,499 of record NC_058380.1, on the reverse strand, counting down.
GCTTGGCTTGACATAGAAGTAGAAAAGGGGAGTTAGAAAGAATCCATTCCAGGAGTAGCAGCAGCAGAGAACTGAGTTTGGCAAATGGCTAAAAATGAAAATGAGGCAAAGTGGAGGTGGAGGGGTGGAATCCTAACCTCAGGTGGTTACTTGGTTGCTGCTAGAAAGTTCCTCATTCTTTAAGGGCTTTTTAGCATTGCAGACGCAAGCAGTTTCATTGATGAGGCAAGTGAGCCCAGGGTAGGGCTTAAAGCCAGATAACCAGGAGCATCTGAGTATCTTTTAATCTCGAGCAGAGTCCTTAGGCAGTAAAATAGGTCTAGAACCCTCTCTTAACACCCACTGTCAGGTTAACAGGCATCCAAACCTGACTGCTGAATGTTCTGAGCCAGTAAAAAGATGATGCTTCAGATTTGGTCATCTTAAGAATGGGCTTTGGGGTCAAAACATATCTGGGCTTAAATTCCATTTCTGCTACTTACTGAGTGACACTAAGCAAGGGATTTAACTTCCCTGAGCCAGGCTTGGACATTAATGTCTTACAGAGTTCTGGTGGGGAGTTCACGAGGTAATGAGCAAAATGGTAACAAGGAGCCTGAGACACAAACGCTCAGCAAATGGGCGCCTGGTACCCCTCACCCCACACTCCCAGCGTACCTGTTGTACCAGCTGCTGGCTTCCTGCAAAATCACTTCCAATTTCTGAAGCTACATCTTCGGTCTGCTCCCCAATGTCCTCCTTTCTCCCTTGCCTTCTCTGGATCTCCTCTCTTTTTGTCCTGTTTCCTGGGAATTAGGGCTTGTCTCCTCCTCCTCAGTTTTGCTTTTTGTTCATGTCTTAGTTGTAGAGTGTTGCTTTCTTTTTTCTTCTTTCTATTCTGCTCCACCCCCCTCACTAGTTAGAACTAAAAAGACTCAGAAGGAGGCAAGAAGGCGCTTAGTACGAAACCTCCTCTCCTTCTTGATTTGTAGATATTTCACCCTAGTATTATGAGGCAATGGGTGCCAAAAGTGACTATTTCTCTAAAGCCCACCCAAAGACAGAAAACTGTGGTAATCCCCACAGAAAGCCCTCACTGTGGGCGAATACAAGCCATTCCTCACAAATTATAAATATACAGACATTGGAAATATACTAGACCACTAGGCACTGGGTAAGATCCTGCTTGGAGCCACAGAGAACAACTTTTGAGTGAAGTTCACATGAGGCCATTGAATCAACCAGTAGGTAATCCCAAGCACAGCGCCTCTTTTGTGGGGTGAGGAGGGAAGCCACTCCCAGCCACACAGGCAGCTCCCATTTAGATCTAAAGGTATCAGGTGGCTGGGCTGTGACCACCCTGTGTCAGAAATGCTGAAGCCCAACAGCTTGATCTTACAACATCCAGTCCTTTCTTAAGCAACATAAATCAGAAACAGAAGTCGTTTTAAAAATCCTAATGCCTTGTGGAACTGAAACAAGAGTTGAAAATCACAAAATATCAATGTCAACAAACAAAGCATCTCTGTCTCCTTCACATGCTAATGTCATGTTTTGGAAGCATTTTAAGTTTCTTGGAGGCAGAGACCTTTCCTGCTGACCCTGGGTCTGTCATCACTGGGGGCTCAGGGCTCACAATATGCTGGTTTGGGGGAGGGAAGGATTCGGGTGAGATCATTTTGTTAATGGCTCTCCAGGCCCCTTCTAGGGTATAAGGGAACTCATTCCTTCTGAGCCTTACGCTTGGAAACGTTCACCAGGTTATTTAGCTACACTTTTACTGGCAATGCTTCCCTGGTTTCTAAAACTACCAGGCAATTCAAGAGAAGACAGGATATGGAACACTGTCCCTTTCTGCAGAATTAACAGATCTCTCCTCTTAAATTGGTCTAGGTTGGTGGATGGGGTAGCTGGGGGGCTCTTGTGAGGGATTTTCACTTTCTGCCCCATGGGCTCCTGTCCAGCAAGACTTAATGCTGGCACATTATCAGGTATTCTTCCTACTCCTACTCCTTCCTACTCTGCCCTGAGGGGCCTTCTCTGGCCACCCTCAGCATCCAGGAACCTAACTAGTCATTTGTCAATAAGCATTTGTTATGTGCCACACCCTGTGCTTGTCACTGGGGTAGAGATGAACAAACCATAGTTCCTCCAAGCAAGGGACAAAGATTTATGTTATGCTGTGAGAAATCAAGAGGTATAAAGACAATGCTATGGGAGCTCAGAGGAAGCAGTAACTAATTTTTCCCAAATGGTGGGATGAGGGAAGGATTGTAAGAGGCAGTTGTGTTTGGGCAGGGACTCAAAGGAACAGGATGTCATTGTGGAGAGAAAGGAAGAGTATTCAAGGCAAAGAAAAGAGCATGAGCAGACGTAACAGATAAGAAGGTACTTGGCATGTTGAAAATGCTGCAGGTAGTTTGATTGGCTAGAGCACTGTTTATATAAGTGCTTCATGAGAGGGTAGAAAAGTGAAATTGGAAATAGTTTAGTTTATGAAGGAGTTTGAAGCACATTGTTCTTTAGGCCAATGGTTTTCAAAGTGTGGTCTCCAGACCATCAGCATCAACTGGAAACTTGCTAGAAATGCAAATTCTCTGCCCCATCCCCACCTACTGCATCAGAAACTGGGAGTAGCTAGTTGATGAGAATGAGGGAAGGAATAAGCCTCTGGTAAGTTCTCCAGGTGATTTTGATAGACTAAGGTTTGAGAACCACTGCTGTAGGCAACAAGGGTATTAGAGATAATCTAGTCAGAGCAACAATATAACACACCTTCATTTTATAGAGACTATTCTGGCATCAATATGGAGTTGTACACAGGTGGGTACTGAAGGTAAGGGGACCAACCACTTAGCAAGCTTTTGCAGTGACCTGTATAAGAGGTAATGAAGAAAGTCACCCATCCACCTTTTCCTTGACTTGTCCTAAGCAGACAAAAGTTATAGGATAAAAAAAAATCACCCAATTAGGACATCCGGTTTCATAATAAATTCATGAGCACCCACTTCACAAAAGCTTTCTATACCATCAGGTCATCCCACTATGTCCCCACAACCTCAGGTTTGCTTTCCCCATTTATACTTGATTCTCTTCACTTATCACATTCTGGAGCTCTGTTAAGAGTCTGTATCCTCCCTTCCAATGGGAATTTGAGGATAGGATCCTTGTCTGTCTTGTTTCTCACTGAATTCTTAATCCCAAAAATGTGCTATGTGAAAGAATTAAGGAAGTGACAATAGAAAATTAGAGAAAGAGATTCAAGAGATAAAGTTTTGGGGGAGTATGGAATGTATTCTAGACTATTCCTGGATTCTTATCTGGGAAATTGTTCTTCAGTACAAAAGGGAATATAGGAGAAGAGCTAGCTGGGACTAGGGAAGGGTTGGTGGATCAACTATCCTGGCCATATAGGATGCTGAGGCAAAGGGAAATTAAGTCATGGAGGAAGTTCCTGTGGTCCCTGGGAAAGGAATCGACCAAGTAAAACCAAGTCCTAAGGCATGTGGATTTGTCTACTGTCAAATGACAAAGTTAAAACAACTTAGTAAGGAGTTAGACGTCCTTTATGCAAGGGAAAACAGTCTGTGGATTAGGGAGTACAGTGCCTCACAAGCAGTGCAACACTCTTTCCAGTGGATTTTGTGCAAGAGTGAGTTTTATAAAATGTTAGAAGAGGCAATGCAGAAACAGAGCATTGGAGGTAGAAGGGCTATGAGGTAGATGATTTCCTTATAAGACTAGCAGGTCCTATTTTCTAGGGTAAGGCAAACTAGCTGAAGAGGAGTTGGAAGATAGGGATTGGTGTAGGCTAGGTTTCTTTGACAGGTGTTTCCCATAAGTGCAGGCTGACCTAGGTTTACTTTTGTGACCTGCGCTAGGCCACTGGGGCAGCCTTCATTTTGTGGGTCCTGATATAGGAGTTAACTTTCTCACTAGCTTCAGAAGTATAAGCAGAGCAGACATGGGTCAGGAGCACCCCAAGTTTCAAGTTCTAGTCTTTAACCCATCCATTCATTTATTAACTCATTCAAAATGTATGACCAGAGAGGCAATATGGCATAGTGATTAATAGGGCAAAGTCTATAGCCAGATTGACAAGGTTTGAATCCCAGCTCTACCATTATTAGCAGTGAAACTCTGGGGAAGTTACTTAACCTTTCTGTGCCTCAGTTTACTTATATGTAAGAAACTCTAATGAGGTATTTTATTGGTAAAGGAGGAAGCTTGGATCATCTAGTGAGAGGGATGTTCAGATGGAATTGGATTGAGAAACATGGTAAAGATTTAGTATAGCCACTGCAGGGTAGAGAACAGAATTGTTGACCAATAGAATCAAATTGGGGCTGGGAATGATAAATATGCAGCGATGTGGCCAAATAGTAGGGTTATGCTTTTTTCTCCCTGTACTGTTAGGCATCCAAGGAACAGCAACAGAGAAAGTCAACAATGGGATTGATCTGACATGGGGCATCACCAAACGGGTAAAGGGACTAAAATTCCAGAGAGCATAGGAATGGAGGGTGCTGACGACAGAAGCTCAAGAATCAGATGGGGATATGTGTCCTCATGCAGTTTCCCAACTTGTTATTTGCATACTCATTTGTGGTTTTCCCACTTCCATCCTGTGGCTAGGAAATTCTTTAATTATATCTATTGAATGAGGACTAGAAAAGAATAAGTTTTAACATGCTCATCCACATACAACCTACAGTCCTCTTGCTCATTCTGTGCTATGAAAAGTCCATCACTGTTAAGAACTTGGGCTTCAACCCGAGTTCAACTCCATCTAACAAAGAGTAGGGAGATTTGCCACTTAGTGCCATTTTTGGCAAGTACTTAATCTCTCTAATCCTCAATTTTCTAATCTGAAAACTGGCAATAATATCTATTTCATAAGCCACGAGAAGTAAATTATGTAATTTATGCAAAAGGTTTACCCCAATGGTTGGCACAGAGCAAATGCTCCATACATGATGGCTGTATTGGTTATATCAACTCCCATAGTGCCTAAGAGTTTATGATGCTAATAATTTAAATAACATGAGACAGGACAGCCAATACTTTCACACTAGAGTCTTCCCTGTTGCCTGAGGAAATTCCCATAGGTTTTTCTAGGACACCCATCTTTCCTCACAACATCTAAGAGAATGCCATGTCCTTTGTAGTTGGTAATTAATGCTTATTTTCTATTCAAAGAATTCTTAATTCCTTATGACACTCCTACACAGGGATACAGGAACGCTATTTTCTTTCAGACTAAAACTTCCACATTTGAATCCTTTCCTCAAGAGATTCCTGTCAGGTGTCATCATCATTATGACACCTCTTTGCAGAGAGTGTTACCTACTGACAGACCTGGAGGTCACTCATCTGTGGAGCCCACTCTCCACCTCTTTCTCACTTCTGCCTTGTGTCTTGTTGTTGCTGCCTGTTTTAGTCTTTCATCCTAAATGTTGTTATTCTTCCTGTTAGCTAGGCAGAGTACCTATCAAATTGTAGGGGCTCTAGAAGTCGTATGACACAGTCCACCAAAACAATCCTCCCCACCACACACTGGCCAAATTCTGCTGCAGGTAACCGGCTGCTATCTTCTTGCCCCATCCTCCCTTGCTGTGTCTAAGGGGTACAACAGTCTTGTTGGCTTCTTCTATTAAGTCATCTTATTATGTGTCATTAAACAGCCGTCATATTGTACCCTCTAGAAGGGGCTGTTCCTCCTCCTACAACAGATGAGATGATGGGGAGCTATTTAAATGGGGGGAGATGCCCCTGGAGAAAGAGGCTGTTCGGTAAATATGTAGGGCACACTCTCTTGCCAACCACTCTTTTTAACGACTTGCCAATGCATGTAAAATGCAAAGGGCATTTTACACACCTAATGATTTCCACCCTAACAGTTTTAATGTGGTTTAATTCATGCTGGCATTTCAAATACCTGTATCTCTCCTGGGCAATACCAAACAGATCGTTTTATATGTATATAGTATATAGTAGACCTCAACAAACATTTGAATAAATGAGACTTAAACTTCTCTTCAGTCCATAAAGGGAATGTATTTTTCTACTTACTAAACTTGTTTTCTGTGTCTCCAGGAAAAGCCAAACCCATTCATCAAGAGTAATTTTTATGAGAACACTAACCCAGCCTTAGCCCTCTACGTAGTAAAAGGAGGAAAGTGGGAAGGGGGGCAGGCGCACCTTTGTAGCTCCTTTTGTACTCACATTATCTCTCTCATTTGAAGATACTACAGATTCACAAGTTTCGTCTAATTCTATCAAGCGGCAAGTGTATGGTAGAGGCTTTTTCGGGGAGCAATTGAGGCACAGAGTAGGGAAAAGCTCTCCAGCTGATTCAGATCAGGATCAATTCTCAGCCCTTGACTCTGGTCCCACACACATTTGTGTCTTCTACTTCAAAACAGCCAATCTGTTGGTCAAATATGATTATATATAACTGTGGTTTTACATTACCATGCCTGCAAAAATGACACCACTCCTATCGTGAGCCCAACACCCTGACTCTGCATTCTCTTTGCAATCACCTCCTGCATCTTATCTCTCAACCTGCCACACCGTCAGTCCTGAAGGAAACAGGTGCAGGGAGCTCCCATTGTGCCAGGCATTCTGCTAGGTCTGCTCCATCAGTTAGTTCTCACCAATGTAGAGCAGGAATCATCACCCTCATGAGAGAGAGGGTGGCTAAGGCATAGAGGGAGAAGACCTCGCCCAGGAGGGCAAAACTAGGAAATGGCAGAACCGGGTCCAAACCCAAGCATTTATTTTTATTTCAAAGTTCTTGTTTTCCATGCTAGCTCTGTAGATGGAGTTTCGGACAAGTGGATCTCTCTCTTTATCTGAACAGAGGTCACTTCCGTGTGCCTGTTCTGTTGCTGGTTCCACAGTTGTCTTTAATATTAAGGTGGGGGAGGGGAGGTGTGCTCCAGCAACTGTTTTTATTAGAACTCACTATAACTATTTACTTAATGTTTTCTAAGTGTCATTTTTTCCTGTTTCCAAAAGGTGAAGAAAGATAGCTTATTTCACAACAAATACATGGGGAAAAAAACCTTACCAATTGCAGTATTAATTGCTTTACCATGAGGCCTCTTGAGATGAATACATTATAAAGACAGAACTGTGTTTACCACCATATGGGATGTTAGTCACTTTTGGCTGCTCCTCTACATCCCTGGAAAGAAGCCAGTGCCATTGTCTCCCGTGTTGTGAGACCCGTGAGAAAATGCATTGCCAGGGCTAATGAGGAATATGTGTTTAAAGGAGAAAAAGTCATCAATTGGTACCCCCAAAAATTACCATAGAAAGCCTTGTGGGGAGAGAGAGTTTGGCTAGTCAGGCTTTAGAAATTGGGCTTCCAGTTATTTACCAGCTAAAACATTTATATATTTATTTATTCTTCTGGCATTTTGAAAGTGATCATAAATTTTGGGTTTAGATGGGAAAAGTGATTCTCATTAATGAAGCATCTCTGTGCTCCATGCTGTGCGAGGTCCAGTACCTAATTTTATGTAACCCTTGTAAAAATCCTAGCACCTAAGAGAATAAACTGGAGGATCAGTCAATCTTGTGCTTGAATCCCAGCCCTGCCTCTTACTAGCTGTGTGACCTCTGATGAGTCATTTCACTCTCTGGGTCCCGATTTCCTCATATATAAAATGGAAGTTCTCATACCCAGCCTGCAGCTATCTGGTGAGGAATAAATAAAATAATGCTTGTAAAGTATTCAGCCCAGAACCCAGCATGCAGTAAACATTCAAATCTATTAATTCTTTCCACAAATATGTATGAGCAACTATTTGTGCCAAATATTGTTCTTGTTTTTGGAGATATGGTAGTGGAGGAAACAAAGAAGCCCTGTCCCGTGGAGTTTAAAAAGATGATGATTATTAACAGTGAGTTATGAGGAAGGTATCACTGGCTGCAGTGGACATATGAGGAAATTGAGGCACAGAAATTCATTTCTCCGAATTGCCTTGGTGGCAGAAACCCACCAGTTATACGGGTACAGACAAGATGGCACGGTTGTCTTAATTATCACATATACATAGCTTCATTATGCATATGCATGAGGAGGGGTGATGGCAATTCACAAGCACCACCTCATTTATTCCGTGTGCTGTCAATGTGAGTAGACTGATAGAGCAGAAAACTCAGGATTTATAATCAGAGGATCTGGATTTATAATCCTGACTGCCATTTACCTGATCTCCTATACCGTCTGTGAGCAACTTGATCTCTTGACCTGCTCTGTTCATCTACACAGTGGGGATAGACAGTAAACTCATGGGCTTCTTGGGGATTATGCGAGGTCTGGATATTTAGGAACTTTGTAAATCCTACCACATTATGGAAAGGAATGTTATAACATGAACGTTTCAGGGGTAGACTTTTTTCCCCCAGAGGTAAGACATGCGAAAAGTGACATCACCACTCTTCAGAGCGTATTCTTGGTCAGTACGCATGGAGCCACCATGCACAGTACACAGCCTATGCCTTATACTAGGGCACCAAACTAGGATGCGGAAGTAGCTAAAATACAGCCTACTTTCTGCTTTCTGCTCATCAAGCTGTGCACCCAAACACAGGACCACCTCCCCCAGAGCAACTGGCGTGTTTTTCTAACTTGCCCAAAGGCAGTATGGGCTGGCAATGTCCCCGCTTATACTTTGTGTGCTTCCTTAATCTTGCATGTATTTCTGTCCAATGAATTCTTAGTTCTTATCTCTCCCACTTCCGTTCCTTCTGGCCCCTGCTCCTCTGGCTTCTCCCCGAATTTCTCACCTGGTAGCTCTTCCAACAGCTTGTTTAAACTAACACGGTGCCTCTCCCTGCCAGTCGCTTCTCTTCTTGCCCATATGCACTTCCCAAGCCCAACGTGCACGACATCCATCCAGATCTGCCACCTCGTCTGCCCAAAGAATGCACCCCTTAGGTTGCCCTTATGGTCTAAAGGCACAGGTGCTGTCAGGAGAGCATCTGGACTGTAAGTCAGAGGAGCCAGATGCTGCCACTAGGAAACCAGGTAACCACAATCAAGTCCCCACCATCCAGTCATGATTTATCGTAACTATGCAACATATTTTGACATAAGTACATAAGGCGTTTAAAAGCAAGCATAACAGGGTAAGTGTGGTTCATAAAGACACATACACCTAGGTGATCAGAAACTGAATAGGGAGGATGAGATTTATGAAAGATTCAAAAGTCACAAGGCAAGTAAAAGAGAAGTTGAAGCTTCATTAGAGTGACAAAAACAGCTTCAAGTCAGAGGAAAAGAGAACATGGTCCTGCAAACCATGTGCTGAACAGCAACAAATAGGATCAAAGGAGAACCCAGAAGTCTGTTTTGTGACCAGACTTTAACACGTCCAGTGCAAGGGTCTCTGATTTGATGACCAGACCTGCACTAATTCTCTCGGCTCTAATGCTGACAGCATGAGCAGGATATATTTCTTCAGGGCCCGCTGGGCACTTCACAACATGCAAGCAGGATCTCGCGTTCTAAAGGGAAGTGGGCTGGTGATAAATGGTGAAAAATAAAAAGATGGGATAATTATCCCTCCCCCCCCCTCACCTAATTCTGATTCACCTGCCACTCAGGGCTGTGAAGGGAAACGGAGGGAAGGGAGAGGAAGAGGAGGAGGAGGAGGAGGAGGAGGAGGAGGAGGAGGAGGAGGAGGAGGAGGTGAGGGTGGGGAAAAGAACTCCGAAGTAATTTACACCCACTCACAGGTGAAGGACAGGAATCAAAGCTGGTGAAAAAAATAGAGAAACTTCACTAAATCCCTGTAACCTCAATCACAGCACATACTGTGTGCTTTCGCATTTTATCTGCAGTTTCTGGCCTGCCTCCTGTCCCCCGCACAGCTGTCTAAAATCAGCCACGTCTGTGTGTTAATGTACAGGATTTACCAGACTCCCCTGCTGCTCTCTCCTCATCGAGAACCTGCCGGTACAGAGCAGCAGGTGGGGAGAACTGAAAAATGAAGGTGAAAACTGCGCCAGAAGGAATGGCAAACAGGGATCTCCAAAGGATGCACGCGAAGGTCCAGCTTTTATCAAGAAAGGTCTCTGGCGGCAGGGCCTGCGACCCGTGAGCCAGAGGGGACTCAGAGGAGGAGGGATGCACCTTTCTCATCTAATGACTTCTACGATTCAGGAACACAGTCCAACAGAATCAGATGAAAACTGCGGATCAGCAGATCTTAGGGAGCAATAGCGAGAGCAATCCTAGAAGCCGCGTTTAAGTAGATGATGACCTTTCACTGATCTTGAGGGAGCTGGTAAAAGTGAGCGAGAAGAAGAAACAGACACCGTAGGGGGGAAAAACCGGAGTAATTTAGCCTGGCAGGGATGGACAGAAGATCCTTCAGGGAAGAGTTTGAAATCATAGTGAATAAGTACGAGTGGTGTGATATAGTGGAAAGCACTTTGCCCTGGGAATCAGAACTGAGTTCTAAGTCTGTGCCCCAACAATCAAGCTTCATATTTACAGCTGGGTGCTCCCAAATGGGGGCTGATGAGGCCCTTGTTTGAGTAACCTATGAATTAATATTTGTTTCTTTCACTTTAGGAAGTATGGATCAAAAAGGGCATTAACTTACAAAATTCAAGTCATGACCATGCAGGAGGCAAAGGAATTTTTCTAGTCCTGATGTTCGAATCTAACTCCACAAAGTTCACTAGCCAAGGAGTCAGGGCTGATGGAGTCTTACACCAACCAGATGACTCTAATTAGTTAAGTGTGACTTAAAGTAGCTTTTGATATGCGTCACCTCATGTATAGAATGAAGAGTGTGAGTTAAGTCCTAAACTTGGCTCTTCAGAGGTCTTCTGTTACTTTGTATGCCATTCAGAGTTTTAATTCCTACTATTTGCTCAAGATACTCTTTGATTAATCCCGGGGTTTATCCTCTGCTTCTCTTCTCCACAAACACCATGCCTACCACCTCCCCTTTGCTTTTTCTGGTCTCTTGAACTAGAGTTTAAATCCATCCCTACTCCTTTCCAAACTCTGAGTCATGTACTATGCTGCCCATAAGATACTCCTACTCATGACACTGGTCATTCTTTGCATTTTTTTTTTGAGAGAGAGAGAGAGAGAAGAGAGAACAACACTCTCAGAGGGGCAGAGAAAACGGGAGACAGAGAATCCCAAACAGGCTCTGCGTTGTTAGCACAGAGCCGGATACAGGGCTAGAACCCACGAACCGTGAGATTATGATCCGAGCAGAAACCAAGAGTCAGAAGTTTATTAGCTGACTGAGCCACCCAGGTGCCCCTTTGCAATTTTTTTTTTTTACAGGCCACAACATATCACTTAGAACTTGACTGCATGATCTAATGGTGTCCTCAAATTATTTTCTATGACTTAGGTTGGTCTCTTTAACTTAAAAGCAAACTCAAGTCTTAAACTTCTATATTCTATATGGTGCATAAACAATCACTAAAGGCTTAATACATAGCAATGTAGTCTATTTGGCTTGAGGACAAGTAGAAACTATTAACGGATGCAACCTTATTTTCATACAGAACAAAACTGCACATTTCCTAGAACTCAAAACCTAAACTGGATTTTAATTGTTTACAATCTGTGATTTCCTTGACTATTCTTGCATGTTAGCAATTCAAGTACTTGAATGCTTTCAGTGTGCCATTTTATGTACCAAGTGCCTTTTAAGTATCAGCTCTCTTAATTCTCATAGCTACCCAGTAGATGGTATTATTGCCCTAATTTTGTAGATGGAGAAAATGAGGCACAGCCAAGTTAAACAACTTACCCAAGCTCACCTAGTAGTAAAAGAGAGAGCTGGGACTTGAACCCAGGTTGTCTAAATTCGGAGCCTGGGTCTATAAATACCATACAATCCTACTATATGGCTTAAGTAGGATTATGGCTTAAGTTTGCTGTAGTTTCCTGCACTTCCCTACAGGGATGAACTCAGGAACAGCAGGCATACAATAGAGTCATCCTTCACCTAGTATGGAATTTCCATATTTTGGGGGTCGAAACATTAAATAACAGTGATATTTAGTGCTCACTATGCTCAGCACTATTTTAAGCATTTGCATAGGTTATATCAGTTAACCCTCATGATCACCTAAAACTAGTCATGTAAATATCATAGATACAAGTTATTCCTTTTTTAAAAAACAGATAAAGCGATTGGATCTAAAGTTAAATAATTTATCCCAAGTCAAAAATTTTTAAATGGTGAAGCTAGAATTCAAATTAAGTTTCATCTGATACTAGAGGCCAAACTCAACATGCATGCTATCCTGCTTTCTCATACTATTATAGTGCTTATATGTTTTAATTATAGCAAATGTTCTTTTATAATAAACATAAAATCAGGGGGAAATAATTAAATCTGTTGTACCCAGCAGTTGAATACTATACTTACTAAAAGGAAAATGGTATTAAAGCATAGGTGAGACTTTAAAGCAGGTGTTATATAAGGGGACAGTTTCCATGGGCAGTAAAGGGGGTTCAGAAGTGGATCAAAGAAGAAAAATGTATAGGAAAAGAAAACTTTCTGTAAGTTTTTCTAATTGAAGCCTGATCCCAAGGGATTTATATCACAGCTAAACACTAGTTCAGTTGCACAGTTTTGTAGCATGACTGTGTCTACTGGGTGGCCAAAGTTAGAGACAGGAGATAACATGTACTGTAGTCCTTGGGCAATCATTCAAGACAGAAAAAAGTTCCAGAGACTTAGGAGAAAAAAACAAAACCCAAAACCAACCCCCCCCCAAAAAACACAAAACACCCACCTAAGCACTACAATTCCCCAGTGCATTCGTTAGAAACTTGTATCCTGCTCAGTTTTAGGAATGTGGCAGTTGATTAATCTTTATTGGTTTTAAAAGTCACTACAATGTTATAAGACACTACTAGACAAATAGTCTAGAAGGAATATAGTTATGTAGATCCAGAGTAATCCTAATACACCAAATCTTTTCATTAAAAAATTTTTTTAAATGTTTCTGAGAGAGAGACAGAGACAGAGACAGCACAAGCCAGGGAGGGCAGAGAGAGGGAGACAGAATCCAAAGCAGGCTCCATGCTCGGAGCTGTCTGTACCGAGCCTGACACAGGGTTGAAACTCACAAGCCAGGAGATCATGACCTGAGCCGAAGTCAGACACTTAACCGACTTAATGACCCAGGTGCCCCCCTCAAATCTTTTCTTGTGGAACCTCCCAAGAAAAGGTTCAGAACCAATAACCACATGCACATAGCACTTCCTATAAAGTACTGTTCTTTAGGCACTTTGCTTTAATTCCTATCATTCTGACAACAACCTTATGAGGTAGGTACTGTTATTATCACTATTTTACAGATGGGAAAACTAAGACAAAGTGAGGTTTGTAATTTAACCCAGATCACACAGCTAGGAAGTGGCAGATAAAAGTTGAGCCGAGGAAATAGGAGTACTGAATCAACAGTTTTAATCTTTTTGCTAACAGTTTCTTACACAATCAAGTTTTTCACTACCTGCTTCTCTAGGACTCAGCTCCCCATCTACAAAATCAGGTTAGAATGTGTACCTTTCTCAAACTTTCAAGAGTCCATGAAAGTGAGCTAAGAGAAAGAAGGCAAGTAGTGGCAAAGCTTTCATACCCATGAGCTGATGCCAGCATCTGAGAGAAAGGGAAAGAACATTCAATAGTGCCAGTCAAGTGGCTTCTTGTCTGGAGAAAAGTTCACAGCCTTATTCCCACAAGCCTGCTCTCTACCCTCACCTCCCTAACAGAGCGTCTGAGTCCAGCTACCCCTCAGGTGGTCCCTTTAAACTTGGTGGCCCCAAACAGATACACCTGGGCCAGGGAACGGGGCTTGCCTTGGGAATTAGAAAGCTTGGTTTCAACACCTGCCTTCACTGTTCTGGAGCAAAGATACTGCTTTGGCTGCCTTCCTGCACTTAGGTTTTTTTTTTTTTTTTTTTAATTTAAATCCAAGTTAGTTAACATACAGTGTAATAATCATTTCAGGAATAGAATTTAGTGACTCATCACTTACATATAACACCCAGTGCTCCCCAGCCAGTGTCTTCCTTGATGCCCCTCACCCATCTAGCCCATCCCCCCGCCTACCACCTCTCTAGCAACCCTCAGTTTGTTCTCTGTATTTGAGTCTCTTACGGTTTGTCTCCTTCTCTGTTTTAATCTTATTTTTTCCTTCCTTTCCCTTATGTTCATCTGCTTTGTTTCTTAAATTCCACATATGAATGAAATCATATATTTGTCTTTCTCTTATTTCACTTAGTATAATACACTCCAGTTCTGTCCACGCTGTTGCAAAGAGCAAGATTTCACTCTTTTTGATTGCTGAGTAATATTCCATCGTATATATATACCACATCTTTATCCATTTGTCAGTCAGTGGGCATTTGGCTCTTTCCATACTTTGGCTGTTGTCAATAGTGCTGCTATAAACATTGGGGTGTACATGCCCCTTTGAAACAGCACACCTGTATCCTTTGGACAAATACTTCGTAGTGCAAATGCTGGGTCATAGGGTAGTACTATTTTTAATTTTTTGAGGAACCTCCATACTGTTTTCCAGAGTGCACCAGTTTGCATTCTTCCCACCAGCAGCTGCACTTAGTTTTTCTGTTTTGTTTTATTTTGTTTTGTTTTGTTTTAAAGAGAGAAAGAGATATATTTTCCCATTCCATTGGTTGTTTGCAAATGACATTTCGGACAAAGGGCTAGTATCCAAAATCTATAAAGAGCTCACCAAACTCCACACCCGAAAAACAAATAACCCAGTGAAGAAATGGGCAGAAAACATGAATAGACACTTCTCTAAAGAAGACATCCGGATGGCCAACAGGCACATGAAAAGATGCTCAACGTCGCTCCTCATCAGGGAAATACAAATCAAAACCACACTCAGATATCACCTCATGCCAGAGTGGCCAAAATGAACAAATCAGGAGACTATAGATGCTGCAGAGGATGTGGAGAAACGGGAACCCTCTTGCACTGTTGGTGGGAATGCAAACTGGTGCAGCCACTCTGGAAAACAGTGTGGAGGTTCCTCAGAAAATTAAAAATAGACCTACCCTATGACCCAGCAATAGCACTGCTAGGAATTTACCCAAGGGATACAGGAGTACTGATGCATAGGGGCACTTGTACCCCAATGTTTATAGCAGCACTCTCAACAATAGCCAAGTTGTGGAAAGAGCCTAAATTTTCATCAACTGATGAATGGATAAAGAAATTGTGGTTTATATACACAATGGAGTACTACACGGCAATGAGAAAGAACGAAATATGGCCCTTTGTAGCAACGTGGATGGAACTGGAGAGTGTGATGCTAAGTGAAATAAGCCATACAGAGAAAGACAGCATATGTTTTCACTCTTATGTGGATCCTGAGAAACTTAACAGAAACCCATGGGGGAGGGGAAGAAAAAAATAAAAGAGGTTAGAGTGGGAGAGAGCCAAAGCATAAGAGACTCTTAAAAACTGAGAACAAACTGAGGGTTGATGGGGGGTGGGAGGGAGGGGAGGGTGGGTGATGGGTATTGAGGATGGCACCTTTTGGGATGAGCACTGGGTGTTGTATGGAAACCAATTTGACAATAAATTTCATATATTGAAAAAATAAAATAAAATAAAAAATAAAGAGAGAAAGAGAGAGAGAGGGAGGGAGACACAGAATGCACTTAGTTTTTAATGTGACAAAATACTCTTCTTAAAATATCAATAGGAGGATTCAAGAGATCAGGGGGTCTCATTTACACACTCACACACATACACACTCACACACATACACACACACACACACACACACACACACACACAATTATTCCAGAATGAGTTTACAAAGGCATTTTAATCGTTTTTAAAAAATAAATACCATGAAGCTCAGGTTAAATAATGTGTTTATCTTAGTACACACACAGTTGGCCTTACCCAGAATTAGAGAATAGGAACCGTTACACATATATAATCCTTGAAATTATTTCTAAAATTAATATAAATAGTTGTCATAATTATTTATGATTTGTAAAGTGTTATCTGCATTTTGCAGTATGTAAACAGAGGACCTTAGAGGTTTAACCTGTCCAGGGCTTCACATATACATAGTTAAGAGGCTAAACTCACATTTAAAGTCAGACTGTCTAAACCAAAATTCACACTCTTTCAAGTACCTTTCAGTGCCACTCAGTTTATCAATTCCCACTTTGCCCCTGATACACATTCTCTGTATTAACCTATTCTCTGCTTAGAACATCTGAACACACACATGTGCTGCTAATTCGATTTAGCACAAATGATGGAGAATTAAGTGGATAGATGCCAAGAAGTGATTTTGTATTATTTATATTTTCAAGCATAGTCTGCTCTCTCTTTGCTAATTGCTTTATTCTCAGTAATTGGTTGAAAATCAGCAAGAATTAAATCAAGCTGAGAAAGTTTTCAATAAATGTGCGCCTGTCTCGTTAAAACAAAAACAGGCCCTTAACAATATGGAACGTGTAATGGCTACCATTTATGCTGGCCTTTTATCTAACTTAATTTTTATGCCATTCCTGTGAGTTTGGTATATTATTAGTTCCATTTATTAGAGGAGGAAACCGAGGTCTAGAGACACAGAGTAACTCGCCCGAGGGTTATGTAGCTGGCAAGCAGCAAATCTTGGATCACACCAGCTCTGTCTGACTTAAGCGCCCCCAATCTGCTCAGTGTCCTCCTGCATACTGGTCTCAAAGAGGAAGCTTCTTGCCATAGAAGCATGGAGGCAGTGGCATACGGACAGAAAAATGGTGCACGTGGAATAGGTTCGGTATTTTTTTGTGATTTTTTTCAGCTTTGTGAGGTATAATTGACAATAAACCAAACATACTTAAAATGTAAATCTGATGACTTTTGACGTATGTATATATCCATGAAACCATCACCATAATCAAGATAATGAGCATATATCCATCACCCCAAACACTTTCCTCATGACTTTTAAAATCTATCCCCCTTGCCTTCCCGTCCCCAGGCAACCTGATATGTTGTCACTATACGTTAGTTTGCATTACCTAGACTTTTATATAAATGGAGCCATACAGTATGCACACCTTTTTCTGTTTGGCTTTGCATTCAGTATAGTTACTTTGAAATTTATCCATGCTGTGTGTATCGATAGTTTGTTCTTTTTAATGGGAAGTGTATGGATATACCATGATTTGCTTATCAATTCACCTGTAAATATTTTGGGCTATAACAAACAAAGCTGCTGTGAATGCTTTTGTTCAAGTCTTTGTGTGAATATATGCTTTCAGTTCTCTTGGATAAATAATTAGAAATGGAATGGTCGGATCAAATGGTAGATGTATGTTTAACCTAAAACAAACCTAAAAAAACTTCCAAACTGTTTTATAAAGTGGCTTGTACTATTTTACATTCTCACCAGAAGCAAATGAGAGTTTCAGCTGCTCTATATCTTGGCCAACATTTAGTATAGTCAGTCTTTTTAATTTCCAGCAAAGATTCTTGGGCTCCCACAGCACACACTGCTCTGTGCAAGAGGACATGGGACACTGAAGAGTTGGAGGACGAGGGTCTCTACCCTAGAGATATCCAAGTCTCCCTGGGGGAACAGTGAAATAGTTACAGCTAGTACAGTATTTCCCATTAGCACGGCTGTGTCTCTATATGTATTAGATATGAAAACATGATAAGTATTGATAACATAGGCCTAGATACCCAATTATGATAAAAATAGTTTAAAGGAGGAATATAAAAGTATAACATTATTAAGTATAGTCAGATTCAGCTTCGGGGAACAGATAAATTTTGTACCAACCTTGAAAGAATAGGATTTGAAGTGTCAGAAGTGTTTCAGAATGCTCTACTGATTAGGTTAGCTTGGGTCAGTTATTTAACCTCTCTGTTCCTAATAACAGGGGGTTATAATGTAAAATGGCCACATCAAAGTATAAGATAGAGTACTATGAAATCATTTTCCAAAGTTCTCATCAGAGAAGTATATAAACACTGCAAATGGCATGATTTAAAGAAACGAATCATTATGTACATATTTTGAAAGATAGCACCAATTAACTTGGGTACATCAACAGAACAAATGCCACCCTTGTGCTCTGCTGAGTGCCAGATGCAATATCCAATTGCCACTTTCAAGGAAGTGTGGGTTTACCATGCTTTCAAAGCTGCGATTGGAAACTGAGTTTGGCACTTGGTAAACTGTCTGCCATAGACTGACTCAAATGATATAAAGATTTGGCAAGAGTAGATCGTCATTACATCTCAAAGGAAAAATTTCTATTCGCTTAAAAAAACATTCACCCTTTTTTTAAAAAAAAGAACTTCTCTGACTTTAAACAAAAAAGCTGTAAGGATAGGCTGGGAAGAATCATGATTCCAGTGAGCTTTCTCTTCTTTGGAATTTCCCTACAACTGATTGTTGTTCCATGAAAGCCACAGACCTTTTGGTTCCTCAATACTAGAGGTCTCAGTTTGTCTTTAAATGTATCTCCAGACATAGCACCCGGGTTCTCAAAGAAACTTCTCGCTATCCCAAAGTACTTATTCTTTTCTAGATCCCGATAAAAATCCCTGAGCTACTCTTTCCAGATGTTCTGTCAACCTTAACCACCATCTGAACCCCAGCCCATCCCCTGCATCATGTCTGATGTGTTTCCATTCTTCTTTCTCCCTCTCCCTACTTCTTGCTGACCTTGAGATGATCCTCCAACTACCAACTTGCTCTCACTCCGCTCATACCCACCACTCCTCATGGACTCCCTGCTATCCTGTGAGCACCCAGCCATCACTGGGCACATTACATGTATGGTAATCCTTCTTAGCAGGACCCTCCTGGCAGGACCAGTCTGAGGCTGTCTGATCTCAAAGCTTGGAGGCCTCACTATGAAGATGTTGTACTTCTTAGTGTCTTAAAAAGCCTGGAACAGACTTAAAGATTCCTAGTTTGGAAGAACTTTCAGATTTACAATGTTTGGTTGCAACTTTAGAGCATGGAACCCTATTCAGAGTTTTGAAAATATACAGATACATTGATTTTGCTTATAGGGCTTACAGGGGGAACCGTCCCTAACAAAGTCTTTCAGGGGCTTCAGGAAGACCAATTCCTTGACATAAGCCCAAGTGAATCTACCAGCTTGAAACTAAATTCAGGCCTAAGCAAAAGAATGCTATTATGAGGCGCTAAAACACTGCACTTAGAACAAAGCCAATCACATCAAATGTCACTGTTTGCAATTCTGGAGACAGATACAGAAGAATACTTATCTAGCACCTGTGGACAGACCTGGAAGCCAGCAGTTTTTGAGAGTAACCAGGTGCTAACTAGGTATTAGAAGGAAGGTGAATTATGCGTTCATGGAGATAGAAACAGCAAAAAAAGGCAACAACTCTAACAACTCTAAAAAGGCACAAAAGGTCAGAGAATTGACCCTGAGTGAGTTTTCAAACAGGTTATTTTTTCATAGGGATACCAACTGTCTCACAATATATTTAATTAAGGAGATCTATTGATTCTGATTAGGTACAGAAATTGTTTTAAAAAAAAGATTGAAACTATGGTGAACAGAAGATATGATTCTGCAAATAACTTAGAATATATTTCTTTGAAACTGTGTGTGTGTGTGTGTGTGTGTGTGTGTGTGTGTGTGTTGTGTTTTAAACTGAATATTCACTTTAAAGCTTGCAGGGATTTTTATTTCAACTTTTTATTTCTTTTTCCTAGCCTATTAAGGAAAAAAAAAGCTTGATATAGATTCTACCTCTGTGAAATGAGAATCATCACAAAGTTGTTTTGAAATGAAAAACTCTTAGAACAGTGCTGTGCACATAGTGAGGGCAATTAACCGATTGTTAGTAATATTATGAAAACCAACAGTTGTAGACAATGTCAGTGTTTGTGCAACAAAGGGAAGACGAACAGGTTTTAAAACGCCTGGAAAGGGTGTACATCTTTATGATGTACGACAGTGTTCCTGTGGTGAGATTAGCCTTCAGTGACAGATCAGGGAAGGCTGCCAGATAAGATTCCTTGTTATGGCTCAGATGCTACTTCTGAAAAATCCCTCTCTGCACATTCAAAGCAAATTGCAAGAGCTAACCTGGAAAACAAATGAACACAAAACAAGTTTCAATGTCTGTTTTCATATAAAGGTAATAAATATCAAAAGGCTGACTGTTCGGATGCGTGCTCCAGCTTTCCAGCTAGCGTTGGGAAATGCTATGTCCATGTTCCTTGGGATGACTCTGGGCTCTTGGCTCTTTAAAGACCAAATTAGTGGAATTAGTTAGTCACACTGTTGTGGTCACATTTGCGATCAGTCCTCAAGCAGCTTGCTTCATACATTTCTAAGGCAATATCCAAGGAAGAAGAGATAGACTTAGCTTACATCAGCAAGGGTAAGAGTCGCTACCTTCTGGAAGAATTCATTGTTCTCACTTGCCCACACTCAGTTCTCCCAGCACATCCAGTTATAAAAATCTGTGACTCCTATAAATCTAAGGGAGTCAATTATTTTTCACCTTCCCTGAGCACCACAGCCACTCCGCTTGCTGACACAGACTGAGAACTGGCGGGCTGTACACATGTTCAGAGGTGAATGTAAAATGAGATGAGCTGTGTGTGCCCTGCAGTCATGTATTAAAAAAATTACAAACTGTTCCTTGATCATAAATTACTATTGTAAATGTTGTTACTTGTGACTGAAATGCATGGTGTACTCAGAAGGCCAGAACTTTGGCAAGCATAGCTTTCAATTCTTTATTAAAGGTGGCCTGGTGTGTTGAAAAGACAGACCTTCAGACAGATCTGGCTCCAAATTTGGGCTCAGCTATGATGTGGACTTAAACCCTTGGGGTTTCAGTTGCCTTACCTATGGAATGAAAAGAATACACCTTGCCCAGCAGGGTTGTTGTGAGGATTAAAAGACATAAAATGCTTGGCCCGGTACCTGGTATATAGGACTTCAACAAATGCAAATTTATTCTTTGTCGGGTAAAAAGAAGCTAGATACTGTTTCTAACGTGTATTACACTATTCCTCCGGCTAAGGCTCAGGCATCAGTCAGGATGTGTAAGAAACCCATTCTAGAAGGTCACAATCATTATGTGTCCTGAATGCTATAAAGGACTTTAAAAACAATCTGAGCATCAGAGAGAACCAGTGGTGATAAGTGACCTTCCAGCCTCTGCCTAAACTCCAATGATTGGAGTTCACCCCCTCGTGAACTGCCTCATCTGTCTTTGGGCAGGTTCAACTGTTAGAAAATGCCTCTTTAAACTGATTCCAAAATTGTCTCCCTGTAATAATCACCAACTAATGAATTGTGATTCTGTCCTATAAGCCACTAAGAATAATTCCAGTATGCCCAACACAAAGGATGTGATTGGGATGATGAAATGAAACAGCCACTAAATCCTGGATATAACAGAATAGAAAGGGACTCACTGGGTCATATTCTCTCCCAGGACACAGAGATTCTGAAGCCAAGTGGGTTGGTAGCTGAGCTAACTGATCCTCAAACCTTTCCTTTGGTGATGACCCCACACTTAACTACTGGAAGAGGGAAGAATATGATGGTAACTCTTTTGTTCAGCTGGAGAAATGGAGTGGTCCTAGGATAAAAGAAGGAATGGTGCTTATTATACAATAGGTACGCACCCCTCCATACATTCAATAGCACCTGCTGCTAACCAACTACGGAAAGAGGGGCAAGGATAAGTCATTTAGAAAGGTAACTTACCAGGCAATGGGGCTCTGGCCAATAAGGATATTCATGACACTTCTTTGAGGAACAGTACACTTAGATGATAAAAACACAAAGACACTGATATGGTACACTGACCAACAAACTTGGGAAAAAATAAATAGAACATTCAAACATTCTCTCTTTTAAAAAAGTCACAAATTCTGTCAGTAATCCTAAGTATCAAAGCCAACAATAGGAAATCACAACTAAAACAAATTGTAAGAAATTGAGTACATCTCATTCCGTATCTCTTTTTTGCACATTGCAGATGATTAATTTTATTATGGTATGCGTAAAGATAGTCTTTTGTCCTGGGAAACCATAGTAAGAAGAGGCTGGAATACGACTTTAGGTGTGAAGGTGTGGAACTTAAATTTGCCACCAGAAGAATTCAGAGATCCCTCTCAGCCAGTAAGTGAAAACTCAATAAAGCACAGAGAGGGACAACTCCTAAATTCTGTTAGTCATGACGGTAAACTGAGGGTAGATGGCCACTAGTGAGGCCGTTCAGTTGCCAATGAGAACCTGAGTTTATTACTCCACCGCTGGCTGTAGAACAAATAGATGAGACAGAAGTGGGTGGTTGAGGTGGAGAGGGATGTGAGGATGAGGATGGAGAGGGGATTTTTCCAGAGGCCAGAGCCACTGCATTGTGTAAGCAAGTTAAAGGCCTAGAGACTAACTCCCTTTGAGGTCCTCTAGACACCGTGTCTCATCCAGCTCACCAAAGACTCTAAAGGTCTGCAGAAGGCAAGGGTTTTTGCAATAGTGCTGGGCTGCTCCTTTTTCCACATGCTCAGCCAAAGTTCCTAGTTTCCCATTGGTGGTCCCCAAACTATTTCAGGGTTGTCAGGGGGGCAACTCCTCCATTTCCCTACAACCCAATCTTTCCCTAAGGAGATACTGGCTCTTCTTCTTGTCTGTCTCTGAATATTTCCCTGTTGACTCTGCACTCTAAGTTCTCCTTCCAGGGACATCTCCTGATAGTTCAATGACCTCCAGAAGGAAGTTCCTTTTGGAGAAGTTGACCTTGCTCTGCAGCCCTCTGCTACCCTCTGCTGGCCAGGGTCTGCTCTTCAGCTCTGGGCTGTGCAGTATGAAATGGTTTTACTATAAACATCTTCCTGGAGACCAGGTGGGCTTCCACATTGCCATAGCAGGATACCACCAAGGGTACCCTAACATGGAGGAATGCACCACTCTGAAACGCCCCAGCTAAGGTCATCCTTCAAAGAAGAGGTACCAGCCTTTTCTTTACTAAACACATACGGAGTGCTATGTGCAAACATGTGGCGAGCCTGGGAAGACAGAGATGAAAAAGGTCAGAGAAAAAGAACTTTCAGAAAGCTTCCATGCCTCATGCCAAATTATAGCTGACTCATTCCCAAGGGCACAAGTCTAATGTAGAAGACAAGTAACTCACTACCTGAGCCCCAAGCCCTTCAGGAGTTTCTGGAAACAAACTTTTCAGGGGATGTCATCCAAATCTTCACTTTATCTTTATGTCCTTACCACCCCCTCTTTTTTTTAAGACAAAGTCTAAGACACAGGGTCTGCCTTCAAGGGATTTCACAATTGGAAGGTGAAGACAGTAATGGGAAAAAATAACTATAATATAAATCATGATGTGATGAGCGCCAAGCTGTGTGGGAATGAGGAGGAAGCAGTAATTAAGACTGTAGGGATAAGAAGAATTTAAGGGTGGTCTTCCTAAGACAAATCTCTTCATGCTACTTATCTAAAAAGAAAAAGAAAATGAGAATTTTATGGCTTTCCATTGTCTACAGGCTTGAAGCCCTTTGCATGGTCTGGAGTGGGCTTCATGGTCTTTCCCCTACCTTCCTTATGGCCTCATTCATCGCCCTCTATCATCAGCTGGTCTAGCTGAAGTGCACCTTTATCTCAAAGAATGTATAGTCAGAAGCCAGAGAGAGAAAGAGAGAGAGAGAGAGAGAGAGAGAGAATTCCAGGCCTCTCTTCCCAGTTCACAGGACAAATTCTGGATATTCTTCACTGCATTCCATTTATTCCACCCTCTCTTTAAACCCTGTTTCCAAGAAAGCAAATTTGGCCTCTAAAGTGTGACTTCAGGCACATTCTCTCTCTGGGATAGTTATGAGCTTTTTCTTTAGTTGCCTCATATCCACCTCACTAAACCCAGATCCCCTGAACCCAACCAGTAGGATCTATGTCCCATCTGTGAAGTGGCATTTAAGATTCTCAAACGTTATTGCCCAGGGCAGGTCATGCTTGTCCTTATTGGCTTCCTGCCCATCCATGTCCCAGGATGCTAGTAACATAGCAAAACTGTTACAGCTACACTGTGAAATTACTTGGGCAATTTCTCTGGATAAGCCTCTACTTTCTACTCTAACATTTGATCTTATCTTCTTTTGCCTGTTGGAGGCCATCTAGATTGCTCCTCTATGCTCTTCCCTGGAAACCAGTGCTGACAAAACACCTGTTTCAACAACATTGGACAAATAGGCTTTGCACAGAAAAACCCCAATATTCCAGGGCCCCACTTACTTAAGAAGAGGGAATCAGACATAACTAATGTGGGGATGAGGATCCTGGTAAGGTTAGGTAATGTTTATTGAGTGCTCATGATGGGCCAGGTTCCGTGCAGGTACATGACATCTTTTGGTCCTCAAAACTACCTAGTGAAGGAGGTGTTCATATCATCTCCATTTAAAGACAAGGAAACTGATACTTTAGAGATTAAATAACCTGCCTAAGGTTTTCACACATCTGATTTCAGAACCTTGACTCTTAAGCACATTGTTTTCCTGCCTGCCTGCCTTACAGACAGAAAGTGGATTTACTGGATTGTCTAGATGATATTGACATTTAGCCACAAAGCCCTATTGGGATTTGTGGTCACTCCTCGAGCATCTTCAAAGTTTTATACGTCTACAGAAACTTCCTTCTTGTTCTCTGGAAAACTAGTACTTGAATAAAGTCCAAGAGTGACTGTTAAGTGGCAAGAGGAACTCAGCAAAAAGTGAACACCCTTAACGGAGTGGCTTACGTTATTGTTGCCGTTAGGACCTCTCCTAGGTAAATCTGAGGGAATTTTTCAAGGATACAGAAAGCAAGAAATTCCTCTCATTAGGATGAGATGCAGCTAAGTGTATATTCAAGGTATATGATGAAAAGCATAATGTACACATACCATATGGCATAAACACATATTTCACCATCAGGTGCTAAGTAATGGCTGTTAAAACGGCTATGATGCAATATGGATTTTTATGTCTCTCATGTCTATGATTTTTTTAGGCTGGATTTCTTGCCCTCTCTTTTATTCCCTAAGGGAGGAAAAGACACATCCTTCAATCTCAATGGACCATTTGTTTTAAAAGTATAATATGAAAATATGATGAGACCATGTCTACTTTGTTTATCATGGTAGCCCCCAGTGTTCGGCCCACGGGAAAGCATTTGATAAACAACTGCATAATTGAGGTCAGTCACCAGTCCCACAACTGTCACAAGCGCCCTCGTAGGCTAAATTGATGTGGGGTGTTAAGCATGTGTGTGAATCAGCCTTGAAGCCTAGGTATATGTAAATGTTTACATTCCTGAAGCTGCACTGGGAAAGAAGAAAGCCACCCTCTCCAAGTGAGCAAGGCACTTCATTTCACAGGGGCTCTGCTGTGAGCACGCAATGCGGTGTCCTAAATGAAGGTGCTTCCTGTACTATGGAAATTGGATAGAACGTGACAAGGCAGCCGAATCAAAGGCAGGCTGGCCCCGGAGTGTGATGCAAAAGTTACCTGGGGAGTCATCTCCAGCAGCTGCAAGGCTCAGACTACTGTGGAAAACCTAATTAGCTACAAGAGGTAATAAAATAAAAAGGAGACTTCTCCTCCACCTCTAGAAAGTACTGAGGAAGTTAATAAATCATCCTTAGCTCTCCTCTATAGAGAAGCATGTTTAGCATCACCCACCTACTATGCTTTGTAGCGAGCACAGGAAAAACAGTAACCCCTCGCTGACCCTCAGGTCTATGATTAAATAGGAAGCAGCCCTAGCTAAGCACTTTGTACCAGAGAGGCAGACATGTGTCGTTGTTAACAGCATCCGTCCTGGAACCAGATTAAGTTCGAATCCCTGTTCCACTGCTGCTTGCCCCACAGATCTACCTGTCTCACCCTGTTCTGTGCCCTTAGGGCTGACCTGAGTGGATCACATCACCAGCTCCCTTACCTTCCTGCTTCCCGATGGGGAGCACTAGCTGGATTCTGAGGGAGAAAGAAGAGTGTGGCCTGATTTCCCTCACCTGGCCTCCCTCTCTGCAGGGCCACTTTGGTCCAGCCACATCCCTTACCCAAAGGTTTCAGTCTTTTGCAGGTGATCCTCTCCACACAGCCCTATTTCCTAGATCTTCAGGTTTAAGGTCTCCTTAAATCAGGCAAATCCGAGCATACTGTTGTTCCCTGTGTATGTATCCTGACCGATACACTTTTTTACTCGTGTGTGATTTGGGCCAGTTATTTGACCTCTCTGGGTCTCAGACTGCTGTTTATGTTGGGGATGGTGGTAGGACCTAGATCACATGGGAGACAGGTAGAGGGTTCAAGAAGACTGTGACAGAGTGTAACCGGGCAGGGGTTATACCTGGATAAATTAGAAGGTCAAGAAAGATGTCTCTGAAGGTTACATTAGAGCTGAGACTTGAAGGAGAAGAAAGATCTGGGGCCAGTGGATGGGAGGTGACAGGGGGTGGAGAGCAGGAAGATAGGATTCCGGGCAGAGGAAACAGCATGTAGAAAGGTTCTGAGTCAGAAAAAAAAGCTCAAAATGTTGGAAGAACCAGAGACAGGTGAATTTGCTGGAATAGACAAGCAATGGGGTATATAGAGAGAGATGGGACTAAAGGGGAAAGCCAGAGCCCGATCTTGTAGGACTTTGCAGGCCTTGGTAAGGATTTGGATTGCATCCTCTGTACATAGGAAGCCATTGCCAGACTCGGAACCCTGGGTCTTGATGCTGCTGTTTGTCTTACTGATTTTGTCAAAATTCCTATTTTCAGACTCCTGTCTACTTTTCAGGACATCTCCATCGCTCCTTACCTGATCCCCTGTGGGACCACCCAAACTGTCCCCTGTTGTCTGTCCTTTCACCATCCTCCCTGCCACTGCCGCTCCCTCTTCCTCCAGCTGGGCCTCCTCCCCACTTCTGTTAAGAGATCTGCTCCAGGCTCCAGGCCTTCCTCTCCCCCACAGCCTCTGCAGCACTGGGCAGGGACCTCTCTGCAATTCTGCCATGGAACCACAAGAGCCACAGAGGCTTGAGTTTCTAAAGAAATATGCAAATTAATTTTTTTTACATTTCTTGTGAAAAAAAGTGCATTTGTCTATCAACAGTCAGGGGGTTTGGTTGTTTTTCTTCATTTTTTTTGTTGGTTTTTTGTTTTTTGCTTTTTTTTGCACGTGAAAAAGCTTCAGTGTCAGCATAAAATGGAGGCTGATTTTTTTGCTGTTCTCTCTTAATACTACCAAATCTCCCCAGAAGCCTACTGAATACTGACATACTTAAGAAGTTATGAAAAATTCCCATTAGGAATGCAAATTGGGATTCCAGGGGTACATCTGAATCCTAATTTATAAAGATCTTGGGATGATAAATTTTCTAGTTCATCTTATAGGAAAGTCAGTGATCCATTTCCTGAAGAAAAATAAAAACCATAAATAATAGTCATATATCCCTTAATCATATCACTTTCTTGTTGCTGCTCTAAAGACCCAACATCACTTACAGAATATGAAGGCAAAAATGTACAAAAACACTGACCTGGTTTCCTTATGTTTTGCTTAGGTTTGGTTTGATTTAGTATAGTTTTGATTTGAAGAAATCAGAACCAATACTCAGGATTCTCACTGGAGGCTACTAAAACATCCTCCAGGCTAAGAAGCATTAAAATGATGAAGGATTTGGCAAAAGAATAAAATTCTTCTTATCACTTCCTCTCCCATTTCTTTATTTTTTCATTTAAGTTTATTTATTTATTTTTTGGTGGGGGGAGAGGGCAAGAGAGAGGGAGAGAAGAATCCCAAGCAGGCTCCATGCACATGGATGCATTGCTCAATCCCACAAACCGTGAGATCATGAGCTGAGCTGAAATAGTCAGACGCTTAACTGACTAAGCCACCCAGGCGTCCCACCTCCTCTCCCACTTCTTTTTTTTTTAATTTTTTTAATGTTTATTTATTTCTGAGACAGAGAGAGACAGAGCATGAGAGGGGGAAGGGCAGAGAGAGAGGGAGACACAGAATCTGAAGCAGGCCCCATGCTCTGAGCTGTCAGCACAGAGCCCGACGCGGGGCTCAAACTCACAAACCATGAGATCATGACCTGAGCCGAAGTCGGTCGCTCAACCGACTGAGCCACCCAAGCGCCCCAACCTCCTCTCCCATTCTGATCATCATTAGATAGGGACACCTGAACGTCCCTATCTAAAGGAACAAGACAGTCACGTTTGAGGTTCCCAGGGCATATACAATTATCCTAACAAATATTTAGTTCTATCTCTCAGGATTTGTCAGCTCCCAAAAGAAGAAGTACAAATCTGGAGAAAAAGGATCCATCTTTCAAGCCCCAAACCGTGTTCATTGCAGATACCCAAATATTTGAGGCAGACATCTCAATGGTGAGGTCAGTTTTCTGCACCATTCCATGTGAACTGACACAGACTTGTTTCTGCTGAATTTATTTCAGCACGAACGACAAACAAGCAAGCAAGCACCAGCACCTGGCATCTGACAGTGTGAGGATAAAGTTTTAACACACCCGCTCAGATGTTCCGCAGTCAGACAGCTGCGGGCACCACTTCCTGCCTCGATGAGGAGGAATAAAAGCGCACTGTCAGCATTTCTGGCTCCTACATTTCCCCCACAGTGTGAAGCGCCATACGGAAACCCTCAAGCTCAGCTCTGCACTGCTTGGGGTAACCAAGCAGCGATTCACAGGTTCTGCATGCCAGGGGCAGACAATGATTAAATGCAGGAAGAGAGTATCTGTACTAAAAGCACGCAAATTACTGCTAACAAGACTGTTTGCATTTGAAGCTGTTAATCTGGGATATTTTTAGATGGGAACAGTAGCCAAACTCCTAACATCCAAAATTGCATCCATGTGAACATGAACCCAAGATGAAATGGGTAAGAACTGCATACACGGGCAATTTCAGTAAACTGTGTTATTCAAAAAGGTGGGCTTTTACTTCAGTCTGCACTCATTTTTGAATTCTATGTCTGAAGTAACTGTTGCCTGTATGTGTAAATATGAATAAAGACATATATGTGTGTGCGTGTGTATACACATACATGCTTCACATATACTATAAAGATGACAGCATCTGAAAAGTTTTATCACCCTGAATGCTTTTGTGGTATGACAGATAAACTAGGTGTTAAGCTAACAAACAGGAAGGGTGTTGAAACAGGACTCTAAAATGGTATTGTCTTTAGGTATGAGTGTCCATCAACATGTATGCCTGCTGACAGAATGTACAGGAAAGAGAAATGCTAAATGATCCTGAGCTCAAATTTGCTTAAATAATGTCCACATTTGGGAGCTGGGGAAGGACAAGCTATGGTTGAAGCAAAGCTGTATTTATTTTAAAGTACTGGTATCTGAGAGAACAAATTCCAAAGAATTTTAATATTTGGGCCCTGCTAAATGTCCCCTTGTCAGTGATGGGTCGGGTTGGTGAATGCCTTAAATGATATGGTTCAATCAAGTCACACACAGAGCTCAAGCATCAGCCCTACTCTGGTGGTGAGACTCAGAAAGTCACAATGCACAGTTTTTGTAATGATGTTATTAAGGCTTTACCACCTGGTATCTGAAATTTTCACAAAGTAACTGACATTGCTTCATAGTTTATCTGTTTTACCAAAATAAGTAAAATCTATTTATAAAATGCCAAACTAACACTGACAGAATATAGACAAACTATATCAAATTGCATTGATCATTGAACATTGTTTAGGTACGAATACAGGTAAAACAGAAAAATATTGTCCCTCAAATTTTCAAACAAGTTCCAAAATATTTTTATTAAAGGAACTGACTGCTAAATATATGGGTCTTACAAATGCATCAATTATATAGGAATTTTATTATGTGCAAGCCAAGAAATAGTAGCATTACTGAACCAAGAAAATAGAATTGGGTTATGAATATATGGAATCAGATGTTGTAATAATACTAAGAGAAGAGTGATTTACCCATAGCAGGAATATATTTTTTCAATATATGAAGTTTATTGTCAAATTGGTTTCCATACAACACCCAGTGCTCATCCCAAAAGGTGCCCTCCTCAATACCCATCACCCACCCTCCCCTCCCTCCCACCCCCCATCAACCCTCAGTTTGTTCTCAGTTTTTAAGAGTCTCTTATGCTTTGGCTCTCTCCCACTCTAACCTCTTTCTTTTTTCCTTCCTCCCCCATGGGTTTCTGTTAAGTTTCTCAGGATCCACATAATATAGCAGGAATATTTAAATGTCTTAGGTTTTCTTTTTATTTTCTTAACATGATCTGGAATGCATGCATGCATGCATGCATGCATGCATTCATTCATTCATTCTAAATGACAGTAATACCTGTTCTTTAGAGAACACTTAGGAAATACAGATTTTAAAAAGGAGAAAATAAAATTCACCTATTATCCCACCACTAGTCATGTTTTGTTATATCACATTTCAGATATTTGAGTTACACTACATCCACTTTTCAAGGGCCATTATCTGACAATATAGCATGAATATTCTCTCATCACTTGATTTAAAAATATAAACCGTGAAATTTATTAAACAATTAACTTGAACAGAATTATGGGTAGATATGCTAAAATATGTATACTTTTACAAAACAAATAATATACAGTTATAAACACAATATGGTTTCTTTACTGGGATTTGTATAAAAACCTTGAGCCAAGAAACTGCCACATGATTTTTAATAACCACTGTAATTTGTCTAACCCATCTTCTGTGGCCAACCACTTATGTTGCATCTAAATCTTCACAATTGTTAACAATGCTAAAGGAACATCTTAGATCCAGGGCTTTGCAAACATACATAATTATTTCCAGAAAATTAATTCAGCTTTATTGCTGAATTAAAAAACATTTGAGGGGCGCCTGGGTGGCTCAGTCAGTTAAGTGTCTGGCTCTTGATTTTGGCTCAGGTCATGATCTCAGGGCTCATGAGATCGAGACCTGCATTGTGCTCTGCACTGACAGCATAGAGACTGCTTGGGATTCTCTCTCTCTCTCTCTCTCTCTCTCTCTCTCTCTCTCTCTCCCCCTCTCTCTTTGCCCCTTCCCCAATTGCACGTGTGCTCTTTCTCTCTCAAAATAAATAAACATTTTTTTAAAAAAGCATTTGGATTTTAAAGCTTTTTATTAAAACATTTTAAATCACAGAAGTAACTCATGAACATAATCTATCAAAATGCAAGTCTCTTGGGGCACATGGGTGACTCAGTCAGCTAAGCATCAAACTGGCTCACAGAATGATCTCACAGTTTGTGGGTTTGAGCCCTATATCAGGCCCTGTACTGACAGTTCTGAGCCTGGAGCCTGCTTCAGATTCTGTGTCTCCCTCGCTCTCTGCCCCTCCCCCACTCATACTCTGTCTCTCTCTCTCTCTGAAAAATAAACATTAAAAAAAAATTTAAAATAAAGGAAGACTCTTTTTCCTTCTTCCAACCTACAGTCCACTCTTTAGATGTAACCCCTGTTAACAGTATCTCATTTATTCTTCTGGAAATTTTCTATGAATACACAGACATATATGCAATTTATACATGTCTCCTGTACATTTATACAAATGCCGGCATGCTATGTCTTAGCATAATATATCTTAGCAATATATCTTGGAGAATATTCAACATCAGTGCATCCATATCTCAATCTTTCTAATGATTTCATCAGATTTAGTTGCCTGGATATAGCAGAGCATATAAAAATGGTCTATTGCTCGATCGTAGATTTCACCCAATTTTTGCTATTACAATGATATAATATTCTTCCACATATATTTTTCTTTTTTTTTTAACGTTTATTTATTTTTGAGACAGAGACAGAACATGAACGGGGGAAGGGCAGAGAGAGAGGGAGACACAGAATCGGAAGCAGGCTCCAGGCTCTGAGCCATCAGCCCAGAGCCCGATGCGGGGCTCGAACCCACGGACCGTGAGATCCTGACCTGAGCTGAAGTCGGACGCGCAACCAACTGAGCCACCCAGGCGCCCCCACATATATTTTTCAAACTTGCATAAACATATCAGTATAAAGGGTCTATGCTAAGTAAATGGATATATACTTTTTAATTGTTAGGCATTACCATATTGCGTTCTACATGGTTAAATTTACTTACATTTATTTTTTAAATTTTTTTTAGAGACAGAGAGAGAGCACAAGTGGGGAAGAAGGGCAGAGGGAGAGAGAGGAAATTTTAAGCAGGTTCTACTAGGCTCAGTACAGAGCCCAAAGCACGGCTGGATCCTACAATCCTGGGATCGTGACCTGAGTTGAAATCAAAGAGTCAGAGGCTCAACCAGCTGAGCCACCCAGGCGCCTCTTTATTTACATTTCTTAACAATAATATTATTTTAATGTTGCCACTCTGAAATTAAAACATCGTATTATTTTTGTTTGTTTAATTTGCATTTCTTCAATTACCAGTGAGACTGATCACCTACTCAATTTGGACTTTAATTCAGACCTCCAAGTGAACCATCACATGCATTCTGAAGACTGGGGAGAATCTTGCCTCTGTCAGGCAAGATTCTTCAACTAACTATTTATTGGCTAAAAATTTGTCTTGTGATTTATCGCCTTCACTTCACATTCATACTCTCTTGCTTTTATAGATGCTAATTTAAAACAGTAAAAAGAGCTGTTCTGTTTTGGCACTGTTAACAATGGCCAAACTGATTACATCTTTGGAATACTTTTCTGGGAGCATTATTAAACATAAAGTCTTTCTACCTTTTCCACCTAAACCAGAGTCACTCAGAGCCACGTAATGAGCCATCTGTATGTGCTAAGAATTCAAAGTAACTTTGAAAGTGCTGAGTCATGAATAAAGCACACAGTGACAGGTATTACATATGGTTAGTTAACAATGATTAAAATTCATTAAAAAATACAGTAGTACTCACATACTCAAAACTATATTTTTTTTGCAGCCTACTAAATTACTCTTGTTCTTTCTTTGGGAATGCTACAAAATCAACATCAAGTGCTTTGTGCAGGAACCTGCTATCTACACCCCTTGAAGAATACACTAGAAAGATTCTGTAAAATTCATAACAATAATACCAATTCACGTAATGAGTATATTTGAATACTTTCTGGGTAGCTATGAGTGTGCTCAGGACAGAAGTATAGCACACTGTCCTAGCTCTCTAGGATCCCACAGAACTGGATGTACGCAAGAAATGATTGGCAGGAGAGCCTGGGTGGCTCAGTAGGTTAAGCGTCGGACTTCAGCTCAGGTCATGATCTCACAGTCTGTGAGTTCAAGCCCTGCATCAGGCTCTTTGCTGACAGCTCAGACCCTGGAGCCTGTTTCAGATTCTGTGTCTCCTTCTCTCTCTGCCTCTCCCCTGATCATGCTCTGTCTCTCTCCGTCTCAAAAATAAATAAAAACATTAAAAAAATTTTTAAAGAAATGATTGGCAAGGCCAAAAGAGAGAAAGAAGAGAAATGTGAGTTAATGCATCAACTATCCCCTTGGGAAGTCTAAGTCTCAATTTCTTTACTGCAGAATGATGCAGTTAAACTCAAGTAGATGAGAAGCTCTCAAACTTTTTTGTCTTGGGAACCCATTACACTGAGTTACTGAGGACCAAAAGAGTATTTCTTTATATGGGTTTTATCAATCAATCTTCACTGTATTAGTAATTAAAACTGTGAAAATTGAAAAATATTTATTAATTCATGGATACCATTAATAAACCCATTGCCGGTTAAGATAAAAAACGTGTTTATGAAAAATAACAATATTTTCCAAAACAGCAATTAGAAGAAGAGTAGCACTCTTAAATTTTGCATGTCGTTATCATGTCTAGGAAATAGAAGACAGCTGGATTCTCCTGTCTATGTCTACGTTCATCTGTTGTGATAACACATGTCGTGTAGCCTCTGGGAAGCTCACTGCACACTAGTGAGAAAGTAAGAGAAAGGTAGCATCTGATTATTATTATGAAGATAATTTTGACCTTGTGGACCTCTTGCAATAGTCTTGCAGATCCCTGAACTACACTTTGAGCATCTCTCAACTGTCTAAGGTCTCATTCAGTTCTGACGTGTTATGAATGTCTGATTCTCCCCATTAAAAAAAAAAGAAAATGCCAGAATGGAAAATACAAAAGAACACAGCAAACTAATGTCTAACAGGGAAAATGTAGCAAAAAAGGAAAAGTTTCTCTAAGCTTTGTTCTGCTGGAATTTGCTTGCTCACAAAGGTCAGGCTGGCCTTCTAGGAAAAAAAGAAAATTTAAACAAAAATTTTAAGAATTTAAAAGAATTTCTGGGGCACCTGGATGGCTCAGTCAGTTAAGCGTCTGACTCTTGATTTTGGCTCAGGTCATGATCTCATGGTTGGTGGGATGGAGCCCTGCATTGGGGTCTGTGCTGACAGCATGGAGCTTGCTTGGGATTCTCTCTCCCCCCTCTTTCTGTCCCACCCCCACTCTCTCTCTCTCAAAATAAATAAGCATAAAAAAAGAATTTAAAAGAATTTGTTAGCAGAAGTTAATTTTTGTAATTAGATTGCATAGAAAACATTACTTTGGAAGTTTTAAGAACTGAAGATTTTCTCAGAGAATTCTTATTTTCAATTTATCAGCCAGATATTATTTTATTTTTGCATATGTTGCAAATCTCCAACTTAAGATTTAGTTTTATTCTACATATTTTTATGGGTGGGTTAGGGTGTATAAAAGGTACAAGAAAATTTTAATTAGTCCTAATAATTGAACCAGAGACAGGAATTGTGTGTGTGCACATGTGTGTATGTGTGTGTATGGAAGTATGAATATTCAGATTTTAATTATAAGGCACAGTCATTTCATAAAGAGGTGAGATCTCTCTGTAGACTAGAAAATAATCTTAGTGTTCTGGCACTTCCTCTATAGCTGGAATTTCTATAATAAAGGAATTCTGGTATCCAGTGGGGTTTTTAGATGTAGGCGAAATTGAATATATTAGCCATAGGCTGAAATGAATACATTAAATACTTTTTAATCTTTGCCTAGGTTAAAAATAATAGGAAGGCCCTATAAAGCTGACCCAAACGCAGGCATTAAGAAACACATTCATCTAATGTGTCTGTGATTAACAATAGTTTTGGGGCGCCTGGGTGGCTCAGTCGGTTGGGCGGCCGACTTGGGCTCAGGTCATGATCTCGCGGTCCGTGAGTTCGAGCCCCGCGTCGGGCTCTGTGCTGACAGCTCAGAGCCTGGAGCCTGTTTCAGATTCTGTGTCTCCCTTCTCTGACCCTCCCCCGTTCATGCTCTGTCTCTCTCTGTCTCAAAAATAAATAAATGATAAAAATTTTTTTTAAATAATAGTTTTACTTCATTCCTTAAATGAATTTACATCAGAGAACTGTCTCTGTTTACACAGTGGGGTGAACTCTTTAATCCTTATTAAATAAGGAGATTCTGACAAAACACTCTATAAAACGCTTTTGTATGTGACATGGTAAGAGGGGGGGAGGGCAGGAAGTTTGCTTACATCCATTTTCCCAACTGAAAATGTATTCGAAATAAACTTTAAAGCTTTTAAAAAGCATTTAAAAAGCTCATGGTTTTAAGGATACATTCTGATTTCTCAAGCCAAAATGATGTCTTGTAAAATAAGCATATCTTTTTTTTTTTTTATTTTTTTCAACGTTTATTTATTTTTGGGACAGAGAGAGACAGAGCATGAACGGGGGAGGGGCAGAGAGAGAGGGAGACACAGAATCGGAAACAGGCTCCAGGCTCCGAGCCATCAGCCCAGAGCCCGACGCGGGGCTGGAACTCACGGACCGTGAGATCGTGACCTGGCTGAAGTCGGACGCTTAACCGACTGCGCCACCCAGGCGCCCCAATAAGCATATCTTTAACACAGAGTTCATTGCTCATCTCCACCGCTCATTAAGAAAAAAATTGAATACTTACTTTACCTAATTCATACATTTGATTCAGCTTACTCACCAGTAAAATGGAGAGAAAATGAATAATATCCACCAATTTCAACAGGATTATCTGAGGGTTAAACAAAACAATGCATACAAATTGTTTAGCTTAGATCCTAGCCCAGATTAAGCCCTCTATAAATGACAGCTGCAAGGATGCTGCTGCTTCTCTTTTTAAAACGTTGCTTGGAATACAGACCCACACATACTGGGAAACCTGATGTATGACTGAGCTGACACTACAAATCAACAGCAAAGGATGGCCTTCCCCCAAAGTGGCACTGGGACAACTGGTCATTTATAGAAAAAATAAAATAAAACAAAATTTGCCGCATCTCATATCACACATCAAAATTAATTTCAAGTAGATGAAAGACTAAAATACAAAAGGCAACATTCCACAGCTTTTAGAAGACAATATAGGAGAATATTTTGTAAACTCAGGGTAGTAAACTCCTTCTTTTCTGTGATTTTTTTAAATGTTTATTTATTTTTGAGAGAGGGAGAGAGAGAGAGAGAGAGAGAGAGAGAGAGAGAGAGAGAGAGACATAGAATTAGAAGTAGCCTCCAGGCTCTGAGCTGTCAGCACATAGCCCGACATGGGGCTTGAACTCACAAGCCTTGAGATCATGATTGAGCTGAAGTTGGACACTTAACAGACTGAGCCACCCAGGCACCCCAAACTACTTCTTGAACAAGACACAAAAGAGTTAACCATTAAAAGAAATCGTTACATTTGAGCACAGTAAAATAAAAACTTCTTCCAACATAAACAAATAAACAATGGAAACTCAAATAGTACCTTGGGAGAGGATATCTGCCACACGTATGACATAATTCATTAGTATCCAAAAACTATAAACAGTATCAACAAATCGATAAGAAAAAAAAACAAGTCGAAAATAGGCAAAAGACAGGACTAGGCACTTCAGACTAGGCACTCCAAATAGTGGGAAAACTTATTAAATAATAATTAGCCTCTTTTGTAACATATAGGAAAACACAAATTTAAACTATAATGCAATACAACCACCAGATTGGCAAATATTAAAAACTTTAACAATATCAAATGTTGGCCAGGATGGGCAGGAAGGACTCATATGCTACTAGTGAATATATAAATTCATTGTACCCATTGAAGAAAATAGACGTAAATTAGTAAAACTGAGGTTGTGAATTATTTGTAACTCAAAACCTTCCCTGAAACTCTTGTGCTTTTACATAAGGACACATGTACAAAAGTGTTCACAGAAATGTTGTTTGCAGTAACAAAGAAATGAAAACAAAGCAACGGAGTACTAAATAGCACTGAAGAAGGGTGAATTTTTGGCTACACACAGCAATATGGAACATACTAAAATTGCAGGAACACTATAGTCAGAAGAAATAAAATCTAAGAATATGTACAATATAATTCCACTTACATCAAGTTCAAAAACAAACAAAATTAACTTACGGTTATTGGACTTCACTGACATTATGAACTCTTTTTTTTTTAAGTTTATTTATTTATTTATTTTGAAAGAGAAAGAGTGCATGCGAGCAAGGGAGGGACGGAGAGAAAGGGAGAGAGAGAATCCCAAGTGGGCTCCATGCTGTCAGCACAGAGCCCAACATGGGGCTTGAACTCACACCATGAGATCATGACCTGAGCCAAAACCAAGAGTCAGACACTCAACCAACTGAGCCACCCTGGTACCCCTGAACCCTTTTCCAAAGAGAAGGACAAACAGTAGCTTAACCCTGGTAGCATCCTAATGTTATCCATCATTAGTGATGTCCAGAGCAGCTACAAGATGCTTGTCTGTTTAGTCCTTTATAGATTTTCTGTATTGTCCCTTATAGTTTATGAAGTACCTTCACATTAAGTGATCTTCACAAGACCCATGTTACTAGGCATCTTACCTCTTTACAGAAGGATAACAGGAGACCAGAAAGGTTACATGAATCTAAGGTTCACACAGCCATCTGAGTGATAGAGTCTCTCTTCTAACTCTGAAGTCCACTCCTCTATGCTGCCTGAATGTTAGTTTGACCAAAGGATTTTAAAATCCACAAATAGGAGATGAGGCCCTTAAACTGGAATGCAACGGGAGTCTCTGTTCTCTCCCAACACCACTGGCTCTGGAGACCAGCTAGTTCTCATCTGAGCTAAGTGAGTGGATCTAGCCCTGTGGTGGACAGAGATGAAGGCTATGCTCTGATCCAGAGAAGCTCTAAGAAGAATCTTTAGACCAAAGCAGGCTGGGAACATTTTAAGTAAGCAAGAGTATGGGGGCAGTGTTCCCAGGGGGATGTTTATTTCCTCTCCCTATGTCAGAGAAACAGAAATGGAAATCATTACAATTTATTTCTCAGGCCACCAGACAGATGGGCAATTGCCCTCTGGGATATTTTGAGCCTGCCTCCCAGTCTTCAGGACCTCTCAGACACAGGAAGGATCTTGGGACTTCCAAAGTAAACAATAGGTGTAACTTAATTGTTTAGAGTTAATTTATGGCATGGTGGAATTAAAAAAAAAATGTTAGGGGGAACTACATTACAATGAAGTTGACTTTTATGTTCCCTAAACAAAAATCTACTTTTGGGATCATCTTTATCCAAAGGGTGATCAAATTTCCCAATGTGTCCTGGGAAGTTCTGGTCTATTCTTGCTATCCTGGCATAATTACTAATGGTGCCTACTTCACAAAGAGGCCCAAATTGGACAATAGATTATCTAATCACACTACTTACCCAAGATAATCATTTAAGTGTGTATTTATTTCCTTCAATAAACATCTACTGAACACCTACTACATGCCAGAATTTATGTTGTAGGTCAAGACTACAAGGGGGAAAAGCCTTTGTAAAATATTCATAATCTAAAATAACCCACAATCCATAGACAGATCAACTGATTTAATCATTCATTCATTGATGCATTGGTCTCCTTTAACAAAGTTTATTATCTCCACTTAAAACCTGGGAATACAATGCTATGCAGATTAAAAATGTTTCCTGTCATCATGGAGTTTATAAGCTTACAGACTAATGGAAAAGATAGACAATTACATAAAATTAGCTAGAAATGTGGTAAGTGGGAAAGGGTATACTCTATAAACAGACTGGAAGAGGTGATGGTAGAATTCTCTTTTAGGGGAATATTGCTCTTGCATTTGGAAATACTTTTTAAAGGGCTTCTAGTCTTTTAAGGGAAGTTTTTAAAAAAAGGAGCTACTCTTCTCTGTAGTGCACCTATATCCGAGGGCTTTCTTGGAGCCATGGATTTATTCTTTAAATACATTCAAACAAATAGTGTTTGAGCATCAGCTTCTAGGTATAGAATGGTGAAGAATGCAAAAAAGAAGTCTTTGCCTGTAATGAGTTTACAGTCTTATATAGGGTTTAAGCTACCTGGTTCACTGATATCTAAAAGGGTCTACAGATTTATTCTTTCATTCATCCATTTATTCAACAAAACAGCCACATACTGGGTAAAGTGTCTGATATGAAATTTTAGGGAGAGTTACATCTGATGCCCAATTGTTAGCTTTTTCTTTTTTCCCTCTTGAGTTACCTCAAGTTATCCTTAGATCCTAAGTGTGTCAATCACTTCCCAGAACTGGTTTAGGATGTGCACCTGGACTAAGAGGACACATATGGCAACAAAGACTCAGAAGCATTTATAGCAGTCAGATATTTTCAGAAGGAGACTGAGCTTCCTTTAGGAAGTATTTAGTATTAAGATACTACATAAAGGAGTGATCTAGGGCACCAGGGTGGCTCAGTCGGCTAAATGTCCACTTGGTTTCAGCTCAGGTTATGATCTCACAGTTTTTTGAGTTCAAGCCTTAGGTTGGGCCCTGCACTGGCAGCACAGAGCTTACTTGAGATTGTCTCTCTCCATCTCTCTCTGCCCCTCCCCCACTCATGCTGTCTCTGCCAGTTGATTGAGCTCAGGTTTGTGAGCTCAAGCCCCGCATCAGGCTCTGTGCTGACAGCTCAGAGCCTGGAGCCTAC
The DNA here is from genome assembly GCF_018350175.1 of Felis catus. Classification (NCBI taxonomy): domain Eukaryota; kingdom Metazoa; phylum Chordata; class Mammalia; order Carnivora; family Felidae; genus Felis; species Felis catus. Next base: position 63,074,534 of record NC_058380.1, on the reverse strand, counting down.
TTCGGATTCTGTGTCTCCCTCTCTCTCTCTGCCCCTCCCCACTCACACTCTGTCTCTCTCTCACTCTCTCTCAAAAAATAAAAACATTAAAAAAAAGGAGTGATCTCACAGGTCTGGAAAATCTAAGGACACTCAAATTATATTTTGATTGGGGGAAATGTATGACATTATGTAAGTAATTACTGGAGCATTAATCCAATTTAAATGCATGCACAATTTTCTTGAGAGAGGTCCTAACTTTGATAAATCCTCAAAGGAGTTCATGACTGCCTCCACCATCCTGCACTACACTAAAAAGTCATGAACCACTGGTAAAGAATAAAAAAAAACCCTATAAGACAAATCAGTAACTATTACAATGAAGGAATGAACAAAGTTCCAACAACAAGCTAAGTGAAACAAAAGTGGCAATGGATTTCTTAAGGTTTCATTTAAGTGCATTTCTTAAGGTTTCATTTACTTACATATACTTTTTTTGTACTTACAACTATTGCCAAGTGGCTCAAAACATGGGTTTGGGGATCAGGCAAACCTGTGCTGAGATCCTACTCCACCAGTATTTAGCTATGTGACTCTGAGTGAATCACTCGGCATCACTCATCACAATTCTCTCAGCTATAGAATGGGGGCAGTAATAGTCTTCACTGTGGGCTCTAACCCTTGCAGTCCTAATGGTGTGGTCCTAACTGTGAGAATTAAATGATAAAAAACTTAGAAAAGCACCTGGCTATTCAAAGTGCTCAATAAACGTGAGCTACCATCACAACTGCACACACACACACACACACACACACACACACACACGGAACAGAGAGTAAATTATTTCTAACAAGCTGTCTTTGCATTTATCTTATATATTATCAGAGTACAATTCCTTAAAATTTCTTAATGCTAGCACATAAAAATGTGTGCTCCAATATGCATTTCCATAACAGTGGTTGTATTTCCAGTGGGTGAGAGTGATGGTGTGTATTTCAAGCAGACGAGCTGAGTAAAGTGTGAAGAGTTCAGGGTGGAAGATTTACACGGGGTGAGCAGCGCAATAATCCCTAGAAAATGCGATCCTAGGTGTTTTTCACAAACAACAAAAAAATAAGTGACTACAAGGTAAAACCTAATTCTTATTTCTTTCTCAGGTCCAGCCTTTTATCTACTTGGTCTCATTAGCCTGCTGTGGCATGGAGGTGAGAACGGTTTTGCATTGCAAAACTGTCACTGTCACCATGAAGGTGGGATGTCATCTTTTCACTTTCCGTGTACATCATGATTTAAGTCAGACTTCTTTACCTCTCCGCATTGCTGGGTCCTAAATGCAGTTAGGGACCAATTTAATACACCACTTTTTATAAATCTAATGTTTCTAGATATTGCACATATGAAAAAATACCTACAATGTAATGAGGAAGTAATGAGACCCTCTGACCATGTGTGGGAGGTCAGAGGAGAGGAAGGGAGAGGAATCACCATCCACATTTTCCCCAAATCCATAACTTTTTATTTTACTGCAATGTAATGAGAAACAAATAATCACCAGTCCCATCACTGAGTCAAGGAAATAATTTACTATGGTTCATTAGTGGAAGATGCTCTGTATTCTGTGCAGCCAGACTCCTCAACTGCGTCAAGGAAGAGGAGGGGGTCGCTTTCTGGCGAGCCATATTTTTTAGTGTATTTGCATTTAATCCTGTTTCATTTTCTCCCATCAGAATTACTTTCTCTTGACTGTGTAATATATGTCAGAAATTAGAAACCAAATCCTTCTTCCTAGTCAATATTTAGGCCAGAAATGTCTACTGAGCAGCCCATCACAGGGTCACAGACAAGAAGAGAAATGAATGTAAAGGGTGTTAGCCTAGAAGGGACTTTAGATGATCTAATTGAACTTCCACCTCGTCATAAATTTCACAGGGTTTTGTTGTTGCCGTCGATGGTTTTTTTGTGTGTTTGAATACCTGCTCTGTTCCAGGCATTGTGCTAATCATTTTATATGGTTTGTCTCTTTAAATACTCACAGAAAACCCACAAGACTACTGTTAGGCTTATTTTAGAGGAAACTGAGGCATGGAGAGATTAGGTAACTTGCCCAGGATCAAAGAACTAGTGAATTATGCCTTTGGGATTTTAACCCATGACTGAGCAATGTCAGGTTCTGCCCTTGTAGAAGAACCTGGCACAGCCAAGATTGAGTGCAGGTCTCCCTCTCGAACCACAGGACCATCTGTAAGTCATTTATTTTTTTTTTATTTTTAAAGTTTATTGATTTTTTAATATGAAATTTATTGTAAATTAAATGGATTTCCTTCTCTTTTAGAAGGGACTCACTGTTTCGAGAGATCACATTCTTCTGTATCCCCCCTACCCTACTGATGGTCCCAACTAATTGCCCTTTGTTTGAGTCTCTTCTTCTGCCCATCCCTCAAATATTGATTCCTGGGGTTCTTTATCCTCATCCTTTTTGCCTTTCCTCTTCTCAGCAAAGTCTGCCCCATTACCATGAGTCTAGTTATCATTGACAAACCATCTCCAAATTTCTACCTTTGGCCTGAACGGTCCCTAGAGCTCCAGACACAAGTATACCACATCCCCCTGTGAATGTTGCAGAAGTGCCTGCATTGATGGTGTCTGATACCAGGTACCTCTTCCCTGCTTTAAAAAAAAAACACTTTTTTAATCTTTATTTTTGAGAGAGAGAGAGAGAGAGAGAGACAGAGTGTGAGTGGGGGAGTTACACAGAGAGAGGGAAACCCAGAATCCGAAGCAGACTCCAGGCTCTGAGCTGTCAGCACAGAGCCCGATATGGGGCTCGTGCTCATGAACTGTGAGATCATGACCTGAGCTGAAGTGGGATGCCCAACCGACTGAGCCACCCAGGCGCCCCTCTTCTCTTCTAATCCATTATTTCCTCCTTCTCTGTCTCTCCCAGTCATCCCGCCTGGTGCTCATGACCTACCAGTGCACAGGCCCATAAGTGCTGTTGATTTTCATCCCCTACAATAGCTCCTAAATTTGTCCCTTACTTTCTACTGCATTGGTTAGAGTTGAAGACCTCATTATCTGTCATAAATCGCCGTTGCAGTAGACTTCCTGCTCCATTTCCGATCTATCTTCCACTCAGGCCCCAGAGTGATATTTCTAAAAATGAACTGATCACATTACTTTCCTGCTTTAAACCATGTATTGATTCTCTATTCTGACTGGGAGGGGGAAAAAACCCCACCATATTCTGTATCGTGGCCCAAAAGGATCTCTATGATCTTGATCTCTGGGAACACTCCAGTCTCAGCCCTCTGCTCCCACTTCATATTTTATCCTAGAAATCCCAAACTATTTGTGTTCCTCCAAACATGCCAAGCTATTTTATGTTTTATGCCTTTGCCTATGCTGGGCCCTCTTACAGAAACACATCTTCCATCTACCTCTTCCTGTCATCTTAGAGAGTTCCTCATCAGCTTTTAAAACAGACCTCACATGTCGTCTCTTCCACCCATACACCCTCCTCTGGGAGCATCTGCTCCCGATGTAGCTGTTGTTTCTTGTGCACCTTTGTTCCCTGGACATCCATTTCCGCACTTCCCACGATGTATGGTAATTACTTGTAAAGATGTCTGTGTAGTCCTAAAGACAATGAGTGCCTTCAGATAAACTACACGTACACACCTTCTAGACGTTGTATCTATTCAGGTGGTGCTCACACTCATTCAGCTATTTCACATAGCCTCAGATTTTACACGTGCGTGTTCAGTTGTTTTCACAAAGAGGATCTGAGGTGCACTTACATTCTACACACATCATTCAAATGTTATATATACTTGTGTAGATGTCATAGTACTTGTTCAGGTGATATATATGTTCCTTAAATGTTTCATGTTCACTTAGATCAAACATGTATTCATGTAGATGTTAACAAGTGCACTTAAATGTTACACATGGGTGTTACTCATACTTAAAACAGTGGTTCTCAAAATGTGGCTCCTAGACCAGTAACGTCAGGATCACCTGAATTCATATTCTTGAGCCCAACCCCAGATCTTCTAATTCAGAAACACCGGGGATAAGTTCCTAACAATCTGTGTTTTAGCAAGTCCCTCAGGTGATTCTGATACACACTCAAGTTTGAGATCCACTGACTTAAATGTACACATCCTCATTCAGCTGTTCTACGTTTCAGCTCAGATCATATCCCAGCTAATGCAGGTGATACACATGTTCACTAAAATGCGACACCTATTACCTTTTTTAAAAAATACCTTCACTTAGCAAACAGCTCAAACATTACACACTGATATTTAGATATGCTTGCGCTTATTCAAAAGTCATACTTGAGACAGTACAAACCCTCAGACAATACACATGCGTGCTGAGATGATACACATACTCCCTGTCTTATTAAAAATGTTCACTTATATCTTATATGTGTTAACTCTGCACTTTGATCTTCCACAGCCATGTTTCTTTAGATGTGACGTGCCCTTTTTCAGAAAATACACATGCTCACTGGGATCTTACACATGCTTATCTGTGTTTCACAGCACACGAAGGTGTTTCATAAACTCATTCTGATGTTACATGTGCTTACTCAGATCACACATGCTGAATTAGATGTCTATGGGATTCGTCAGCTGCACACTCACTCATTCAGATTCAGCCTTCCATGCCCTGTATGCACTGCTAACCAACCCATGCTACAGATGAAGGGGCATCCACTGTTCTCCTTCCCATCTTGATTATGGTGTTCTTCTTTGGAAAGATTCCTCTTTATCTGATCTTCTATCTGATCCCCTGATGCTGTTGGGTGTGTCACTCCCTTTGCAGAATGTGCTGGCCCATGAGCGGCCTCAATGCTTTTTGTGATCTTCAGGGTAGCCCAAGAATCCCATTGTTTACACAGAATTTATATCAGTTTGCCAAATTAAAATACCCCCATCTATTTGGGGAAAGTTGTTCCAGTAACTATAAGTCTTTCACTGGGTTTGAATATGCTTTTAACCACATCTTCTGTTGTCTCTAGAAACCCACAGTTATATACCTACAAGGCACTCCATACTCATTCATTTCAGGGACACTTTTGATTGGTTTTACTTCATAATTTTACAATTGCCTTGGCCACAATCAATAAGAGAGGCCTGTACAGTGATACTGGGTCAACATCCAAGGCAAGAAGTATTGATTGAGAACTTATTATGAACTCAACCTCCTTCAGTGGTCAGAAATACTTCTCTCCTTGTCCCTATTGTTTTCCTTGTTTCCTCCCCTAATTTGCAGAGGAAGAGCTTGGTTTTTGGAGTCAGACTGATACTAATTTGAATCTTGGTCATGTGACCTTGAAAAAATCATTTAATATTTCACAGGCATTGTTTCCTCATCTGTATAAAGAAGATGATGATGTTCATCCTGCAGCTTTATGTGAAAGTTTTATGTCTGGCACACAGCATGTGATCAAGGTAAGCTAGCTTTTAAAAAGATTGTGTTGGGGCACCTGGGTGGCTCCGTTGGTTAAGCGTCCAACTTCAGCTCAGGTCATGATCTCATGGTTCATGGGTACGAGCCCTGCATCGAGCTTCGTGTGCTGACAGCTCAGAGCCTGGAGCCTGCTTCAGATTCTGTGTCTCCCTCTCTCTCTGACCCTCCCCCACTCACACTCTGTCTCTCTCTCTCAAAAATAAATAAAAAATGCTTAAAAAATAAATACATAAATGAACAAATGAAAATACTGTGTTAATGGGGCTCCTGGGTGGTTCAGTCAGTTAAGCAGCCAAGTTCGGCTCAGGTCATGATCTTGCAGTTCGTGAGTTCGGGCCCCACGTAGGGCTCTGTGCTGACAGCTCCCTCGCTCTCTGTCCTTCCCCCACTCACATTGTCTCTCTCTGTCTCTCAAAAAATGGATAAATGTTTAAAAAAATTTTTAAAAGGTTGTGTCACAAGCCAAATAAAGGCAAGAATTATTTTTTTCCCACACTTGGAGCTACCATAACACATGGAAGTAAGTTTGGAATTGATAAGCAAGCTCCACTTATATAGGCAAACCCATCACAATCTCAGGAAACATCCAGACTGAGGGCCCCCAGGGCAGAAGTCAGGACAATGGTTGGAGGTCCAGCATCCAAGCAAACCATCAGCTATGAATCCATCCATAGATATTAGGCAGCCCTCAGATGGACCATAGGAGCAGTGAGAAATGCAAGAGTCCCAGTTATCTCAAGTGTTACTGAAATAAAATCTTGGGATGGGGTTATATCAGAAGTCCAGTCCTATTGACTGAGGCACATGAGGAGAGAGGAAGAAGGAATACTGATTTTAGAAAACAGGGCACAAGTAAACAATTCAAGAATGGGCAATTCAAGGTCTAAGAAAGGGATGGAGAGCTAGCTAAACACAGATTACAGGGTCAATGCTCAGATACCACACTCCATGTCCACCAGGCTGCAAGGCCACTAACAATAGGAACTGGAACCCGTGGTCAGCACTTAGGTTTGACACTACCACTCACTACATAGGGGCAGGGGCTTCTTGAAACTTCTTGCCTTAAGAAAATATTGTTTGTAGAACTGAGATAGACTGAAGCCTGCTGGGAGGTCATCAGTGAACTGAAAAAGGTAGAAGCAAGGAAATAGGCATATGGGTTGGTGACAAAGTGGCTGTTAGAGTGGGCTTCACATTTCTGTGACACTTAAGTCACAAGGCAGTGCCGACTGACCACAAGTGTCACCTGGCTGTGTATATTTACTCCTTAAATAGGTAACATACATGGAGTGCTTAGAATAGTGCCCCTGACATAGAATAAGGATCAAATGTTTCCTAGTGTGATGATATTCATGAATTAATTCAGCAACTATATAATGTGCACCTGCTGTGTTTTAGTAGTTAGGAATAAGGAAAAGTAAAACCATAATCCCTAATCTCAAGGGATCAATAGTCTATTGGTAAAATCTAATTTAAACAATCCTAAAAATGTAAGAGAAAGAATGTCCAATTCTACCTGGGTTTGGTGAGGCAAAGGTGTTCCAGAGAGCTTCTCTGATGTGTTTAAGTGGACTCGGGTATTTGGCAAGAAGACAGAGAAGGGTGGGCGGGGGGAGGGGGGGTCAGTATTCAGACAGAACACTAGTAATGACAAAGGCACAATATGGTTATATGTTTAAGGAAATGGAGGGAACCAAAGGTACTACACAGGGAATGGGGAAGGGTCAGTCTACAGAGGAAGGTTAGAAAAAAAACACAAATGGCCTTAAATGTCTTCACAGGAGATTAGGCCTAAATATATAGGCAATAGGGAGTCACTGAAGGTTTCCAAGCAAGAGAATGACTTGAGCTGATTAATCATGTAGGAGCATCACTCTGGCTACAGTGTGGACAGTATCTGGAGAAAGGCAAGGCAGAAAAAAACGGAGCCATGCTAGAACTGCATTGTGGCTGCAATTCAATTGGAAGATGATGATGGTCTGGATGAAGTAGTAGCAGGAAGGATGAAGATGGGAGGAAAAATTCCAGAGAGAGTTGAGAAGTAGAAATAACAGGATTTGGTGATCACCTGAACAAGAGAGAGGAATATGTTCTGGCCCACCTTCAGAAAAACTGCAAGTTTTAAGTCAAGTATCCCAGTGTGATTGGGAATGATGATCTGCTCTGCTATCTGGCACTCATACAGGGCCACCCCCTTTGTGAAGGATCCTGGAACAATGGCAGTGATTCACAGATACCTGGTCAGTCACGCATTCTGGGGCCTTGACTGGAATGATAAAGCAGTGTAGCTGATCTCATGAAAAGAGATAGTCACAATCTCCATTTCATTTAGTAAAGAAGACAGAAGCAGCTGCCATACTGATGCACTTACGTGTCAGTTGAGCCAATGAATGGGGATTCTAAAGTTAAAACAGAAGGACTGATTGAATGTGAAATTGGTCAGTGACTATGGTATATTTGCTGGATGCATCAAAACAGACAGGAAACTAATTATATGACTTCTGAGTGGACAGAAGTTTGACAGTCTGAAATTTCAGAGCTCTGGTACAGCTGCCTCAACCAAAATATTCAGTTAAAAATGTCAGGGCTACATATTAAGTGGGCACTCAATTGAAGTGAATAAATGAGTGAATGGATTTCTGTGAAATATTAAATCTAGCTTTCATGATTCCCTGGTGATTATATTATCGTTCACATTTCCCACATGAGCTTGGTGATGGCATATTAATAACTGAGAGTGTTGATTAATGGATCAGTATTAACTGAAGGGAAGTTTTAGTAGCATTCCCAGGTTTCTGTAAATAGCTCAATTCTGTTCAACATTTTTGTCTATGGTTTGGATGAAAGTGCAACTGTCACTCTTAAATCAAAATGACTCAAAGCTGGTGAAATCCTTCACTCCTTCCTTCCCTGCCTTCTGTGATGATCAGGGAAGGTCTGATCTTTAAGAAGGAAATAAGAGCTAGAAGAAAATAAGAGCTTGCTTTATACTCTTTGGGAAACTAAGCAGGGAAAGGGATGGGGATAAGGGAAGGGCAGGGCAGAGGGAAATAAAAGGTCAAGGGAACAGGAAGCAGGAGAAAGAAAGAAAGGAAAGAAGATAGAAAGTGAGAGCCGGGAGGAAGGAGGGTGAGTGGGAAGGAGATAAGTAGGAGATCAAGAAAAGAAAGACAAAACAAACAGGATAGTGACACTGAAATGAATGGAACTGAGGAAAGAGTCTTGCTCAAGGAAGAAATGTCTCTAATAATGGCTTTAAATACTTTAAGGAGGTCATGTAGAAGAGAAAATACTTCTATCTTGATTTGCTACAGGGCCAGGAGGTGCTAGTTTAAAGGAACCAAAATAAATGGAACGCATTTAAGAAGATGATTGTTGTTTTGGTAAATGCTGAGTTTTCAAACAAATGGAACTACTGAAAAAAGTAATGAGTCGACGTGTCTTCACATGAAGGAGAGAGAGAGAGAGAGAGAGAGAGAGAGAGAGACTGAGAGATCTTATCTCTTCCTCTTCCTCTAAGGACCATAATCCCATCAGGGGGGCCCTATCCTCATTACTTCATTCAAATGTAATTACCTCCCAAAGGCCCAATCTCCATGTATCATCACACTGGAGTTTAGCTGGGTGGGTGGGGAGACAAACTCCCATTCCATAACAGGAGGAGAGCCAAGGAAAATTTCCCTGAAAAGGGGAACCCCTGGGCTGGGATCTAGAGGATAGGTATGAGCATGGGAATTCATTCCAGAGAGAGGGTGAAGCATGAACAATGCTCCTGGGGCATGAGGGAACAGAGGTTCTTGGCAGCACTGAGAGTCCAGTGTGTATAGAGTACAGAGAACAAAAGTGAGAGAGAGTTAGGGTGAAGCTCAAGAGTAAGTAGGGTTTCACCAAGCTGGGCCACTTTATTTGATAAAGGGTTTCAACTATAATGATCTTTTCTCTTACTCCACAAATTCATGCTAATAATTTACCATGTGTCAATTACCAGCCAGTATATGGTAAGCAAGACAGATAGGAGTCCTTGTGTCATGGAATTTAGGGTCAAGATGACTAGAAAAACACTTAAACACATCATCATGCAAAAGTAGTAAGCGCTAACGTAGGGACATCAGGACATCTAACATATTCTAGAGATGGGGATCAGCAAAGTCTTCCTAAAGAAAGTGATCTTTAAGTGAGACCTGAAAGAGAAATAAACTTTAGAAAAACAAAGATTGAAACAAAATGTATTATAGTTTTAAGGAGAAGGTATGTAGGCCCAGAGGTAAGAGAGAGTACTTTGTGTTAGAGGAAGATGAAAGAAGTTTGGAAGTGGCTTGGAAGATTGTAACCCTCTGTTAGGGGTTGAATTGTGTCCTCCACAAAAAAGATAAGTTGAGGTCCTAACCCCTAGTTCCTCAGAATGTCACCTTACTTGGAAAGAGGGTCTTTGCAGATTTCGGCAAGAAGTAAGTTATTAGGGTGGGCTCTAATCCAATGACTGGTGTCCTTATAAAAAGAAGAGAGTTGCACACAGACATATACAGAAGGAAGACTAGGTAACAGGGACAATGCCATGTAAAGATTGGAATTATGCAGCTACAAACCAAGGAATGTCTGGGGTTATCAGAAGCCAAAAGAGTCAAGGAAGGGATCTTTCTACAGGTTTCAGAGGGAACATGGCCCTGCCAACACCTTGATTTAGCCTTCAGAACTATGAGACCATAAATTTCTCCTGTTCTAAACCAACCAGTTTGTGGCACTTTGTTACAGGATCTCTAGCAAACTAATACATCTTGTAACAACATTTTCCAAGGGCATTTTAGAAATACGTATCAAGTACTTTTAATATATTGATTTTTGACTCAATTTCTAGTAATTTTACTAATAAAATAGCAAAAGACTGTTTAAGCAGGAAGGTTCATTGCCATAAACTCATAATAATGGAAAATTAGTAACAAATTAAATCAAAAAATAAGAAATTGGCTGACTAAATCATAGGTTCATAACCTGGAATAGGGTGTCATGGAATAAGCACTATTAAAATGCTTTTTTTTTTTTAATTTTTTTTTAACGTTTATTTACTTTTGAGACAGGGAGAGACAGCATGAATGGGGGGAGGGTCAGAGAGAGAGGGAGACACAGAATCTGAAACAGGCTCCAGGCTCTGAGCTGTCAGCACAGAGCCTGATGTGGGGCTCGAACCCACGGACCATGAGATCATGACCTGAGCTGAAGTCGGATGCCTAACCGACTGAGCTACCCAGGCGCCCCTAAAATGCTTTTTTAGAAGTAAACTAATGACATGGAGATAATGTCCGCACTACATTTTAATGTGAAAAAGCAGGTTGCATTCTGCCCAATCCTATTTCAACTTGGTATTTCATATGTCTGAATGATAATGGTGAGGATCAGAGAACAGTGAAGGGGAAAAGACTTTTCACCCCAAAATATGCCTCTTCCATATAAGGACTATTTTAGACTGATTATTTTTAAGAAACATTTTTAAGAAAGTTAAGAAAACTGAGAAGTTACCCTTCTGTAAGATACTCTTACATTTATAAGGAAAATCTCCATTTGTAAGGGTGTATCCCTCTCTTTTCCAGGAAGAGAAGGAAGACTTAAGTCTCGGGAAACTCTTCCCAATGGAGAAGACAATGACTTTGATCTGCATAGTAACCTTACGCTTGTCTAGTGTGCTTTTCCTGTTAACCTCCTATTGGCAGGCCTTCCTCCACCCCAACAGTTTTCTTTCACCATTAGCTGAAGATGATATTTAAGGTGATGGCTTGGGATTTTTCAGGGAGTTACTCAGTTTTTCTGAGTATCTCCCATGTAGACAGGAGGTATTCATGTTATTCAACTTCTGTTTGTTTTTTCTACTGTTAATCTGTCTTTTATCAGGGGCAGGGCATAGGGAGTTTCAGCGAAGAACCTAGAAAGGTAGAGGGAAAATTATTGTTCCTCCCCTACAGGAGCATTGGTGATTTTCATTTTAATACTTTTCTGTTTTTGGATCATTCTACAGTAAACATAATCATGAAAATACTATTACTATCTTTCAAAATACACATAATTAAGCTAATTTAGTTAATAATAATTTGGGTAATGATTAATAATATTCTACCTATCTATCTTTCAGCTCCACCACTTACTATGTGTTCTTGGATAAGTCCCTTGATGTTTTAAGACTCAGTTTAACCATCTGTAAAAGAGGAATAGTAACTTTCTCATTTGTTGTTGTGAGGATTGAAGAGATAATGGATATCATGCATATTATCACAATGCTTGGCAAATACTAAGTAGTCAATAAAAGTTACATGCCTGTCTCTTCGGATTAATGTATTAAGAATTAGAGATCCATGCCAGCTTGCAAGGAAAAGCAGATCCCTGTGGGTTTTACATGTTCACCATTTGGAATCACTGTAAGGTGTCAAAATATTTATTTAATTATCTGAGTACTAACATTCAGGGATCAGTGATCCAGCACAGCAAAGAGCAGCTCTTTTATGTTCATACTATGACTTTCCTATAAAGGTTATAATTGAAGTATAAAGAAATTTCTAGAGAAGGAATAAAAGGCTAAAGAGGTTAAAAATGTTTGGTTACCACAAGATAAAAGCAGAAATATCACTGCGACAATTTCCCGTTGTAACCCTTGCTGTAATTTCCTCAAAGCATTTTACAGGGTGAGAGCAATGCAAAATGTCTTTTTGCTCATATAGAGCTCAACAATGGTAAATTGTTCTGCTGATTATTTAAGATGGTCTGATACAATCATTGTGAAAAGTAGCAGTTGTTCAATGTTTTAGACCGAAATGCTGTGTTTTATAAAAATGGGGGTGGCAGGGGAGGCAATGAAACACAGTAAGTAGGTATCTGGATTATTTTCAGTTTTACTCTATCTTTCTGGTCATTTCATTTGTCTAACATATGGCCTATCTGATTCCTGCAAGTAGGGAGCAGAACAGTAATTTCACAAGCAAATAAACCTTTACTGGTTCTCAAAGTCACCTGCTTTAACTGGCTGCACCTGCAGTATTCTCGCACAAAGTTCTTGAAGTTCCTTGCCATCTCTGAATTCTATTAGTCCTTTCCACAGGGACTTTCCCGTGGGGACGGTAGGATTGAAGGCAGAGGAAACTTGTATGCTTCTGTTCACATTCCAAACTTTACCACGAAGGACCCTCTTCTAATTTTTACTTGAAAATGCCTAAGCATTTTATTCATTCAGTGTTGACAGAACCTCTGACATGTGCTGTTCTCTCTGCTTCATGCCGGCATTTCAGAGAGGCAGAGATGAATCAGACACCTGTTACTGATGACTCAAATTTCAGATTAAAAGAGTGACAAGTTATTTAATTTATGGAAGAACCATTTGCCTCAAAGAACAATAAGTAGAAAATTCTGAAGAAAATAGTACCAAATGGTTACTCTTTCAGAAAAGATTACAGTCAATGTTTTGGAACATTGAATGGATTAATTTTCCCCTTCCCATTTCCCATGTAATCTAGTATGTAAGACCTTAGATAATTATTTACATAATATTTATTGACACTCCACATTACTGTAAATGTGGTTTCCTGTTCATTATACCACATTTTCTGAAAACAAAAAACAACTATATTCAACCCAGTATAAGTTGACTTTAGAGGGCCACTGAAGTGAGACAAAAGTAACAAAGCCAGAGTCAATAAAAAAATGAAACCTGGATTAAAACAAATATTTACCCTAGATACAAGCAGCACTTCTTTTGATACAAATAGATGTGACTTTTTAATCTCTTTTTCTTTCTTTCTAACCCTTTTCTCAGGGTTTCTGTGGTTATTGGGCCACCTGACTCACATGTATGGATATTTTCAGTAGGAAAGTAAAGACACGGATGAGAAAAGACTGGCAGAATGAATAAATATAAAACAGGCATATCAAAGTACCTTTGCAATTATAACTTCCTTTTCCCAAATGAAGGGAAAACTCACTTCCTAGATTTCATAAGTATTATTTGGCATCATAAATAATAAGAACCTATTCTTGAATGTTTTTTGATTTGGGGAAGCTCATGAGATAATATTTAGATTAGTCATCAAAGCTCCTGAACACTGTGAGTATAGACTTTTGTGTGCTGCTAAGTAATTCAAGAAAGAGTTTGGTACTCTGCTTGTAGCTTTGTGGCTATTGGCCTAGTGTGCATGATTCTGACCAAAGTGTGTGAGCGCTACCCACACACTTCTGTTCTACTCTATAACTCAATCTTTGGATAACAGCGACAAAACTTAGGTCAGAGTCTAAGATTTCTATGAGTGATGATATGGCTGACAAGCTGATGTATGGCCCAGATCACCCTTCAGGGTAGGATTTATTGCCCAAGTGACCTGCAGGCAATCTCCAGAGGTAAGCATCTTCAGCTCTGTTTCTTAAGCTATAGAGAGTTCCTTGGCTCTGAGGCATACCCTTCATGAAGTAACCAACATCTGGATACTGAGAAAGATGGGGCAAAAAGGCCTGGGCATTTTGACCTACCACAGGACAACTTGATGGGAAATATCTGTCCAAGAGCTTCCTTAGGATTGGCTAAGACTGTGTCAAATATTTATGGCAGTTCAACTTCTTCCTCTGCTCAATCTTGCTTTCTCTCAACTCTTTCACAGGTGTTGATCCCTAATAAATGTCTTGTACCCCAAATCCTATCTTTTTAAATTGAAGTATAGTTGACATACTATATTACATTAGTTCTAGGTGTGTAACATAGTGATCCAACAATTATATACATTATGAAATGCTCATAATAAGTAGAATTACTACCCATCACCATAAGAAGTTATTATAATATTATTGACTATATTTCCTATGCTGTACTTTTCATCCCCATGACTTACTTATTTTATAACTAGAAGTTTGTACCTCATAATCTCCTTCACCTATTTCACCAATTGGCCTACCCTCACTCCTCTCTGGCAACCATCAGAAACCATAACATAAAAATGGAATTATAACTACAGAGAACAAATTGGTGGCTCCAAATCTATCTTAATGTATAATATATATATAAATATAAATAATATATATTATTAATATATAATTATTAATACATAACTAATATATATTTATAAATATATATTATTTAACATATATTAAATATTTTAAATATATTAAATAATATACCAATTGATTAAAATACAAAAGCCACATAATCAGAGTTTCAAAAAATCTAACACCATTTCATAACAAAGATACTCAACAAAAAGGAAATAGAAGCAAATTTCTTCAACTCAATTATTGAGTGACATCATACCCAATGGTGACAAAGTTTTCTCCCTAAGATCAGGAACACAACAAAGATGTCCAGTCCCACTACTTTTATTTAATATTGTATTGGAGGTTCTAGCCAGGACAATTAGAAAAGAAAATTAAATAAATGGCACTGAGATTAGAAAGAAAGAAGTAAAACCATCTCTATTTGCAGATGGCATAGTCTTGTACACAGAATATCCTAAGAGATCAACAAAAATACCATAACTGATCAATAAATTCAGCAAGGTTGCAGAATACAAGATCAATATACAAAAATAAATTGTTTCTATATACTAGAAATGAACTATCCAAAATTACAATTATGAAAATAATTCAATTTTCCATAGCATCAAAAATATATTTAGTAATAAATTTAACAAAATAAGTGAGAAACCTACACTCTAGAAATTAAAAAAAAAAGGCACTGTTGAAAGAAATTAAAGAAGATCTAAATGAATGGAAAGATATTCCCATATTTATCATCAGACAACTTAATATTGTTAAGATGGCAATAGTCCCCAAACTGATTCAATGCAATCACTATCAAATACTATCAAAATTCAATCACTAAGCAAAATAACTCAATGCAATCACTACCAAAATCCTAGGTGGCTTCTTCACAGAAATGTACAAGCTGATCCTAAATTCAAATGGAAATTTAAGGGGCGTGGAATATCCAAAACAATCTTGAAAACAAAAAAAGTTGGAGGACACACACACTTCCTGATTTTTAAACTTACTACAAAGATAGCATGATACTGGCATGAGGATGAACACATAGATCAATAGAATAAAATGAAGAGTCCAGTTATAAACCCTTACATTTATGGTCAGTTGATTTTGACCAAGGATACCAAGACTATTTAATGAAAAAAGACTAGTATTTTCAACAAATGCTGCTGGGACAGCTCAATATCCACACACAAAGACTGAAACTGGACTGCTTCCTCACACAATACCAAAAAACTTAGATCTAAATGCAGGAGCTAAATTTATAAAACTCTTAGAAGAAAATATGGAGTAAATCTTTATCACCTTGGTCTTGGCAATGTTTTCTTTGATACAATACCCAAAACACAAGCAACAACAAAAATAAATAATTAATTATTTAAATTAAATAGGGCATTACCAAAATCTAAAGTTTGTGCTTTAAAGAATGAGAAAATTAGGGGTGCCTGGGCGGCTTAGTCAGTTAAGCATCTGACTTCGCCTCAGGTCATGATCTCACTATCCGTGGGTTTGAGCCCCATGTCAGTCTCTGTGCTGACAGCTCAGAGCCTGGAGCTTGCTTCGGATTCTGTGTCTCCCTCTCTCTCTGCCCCTCCCCCACTCACACTCTCTCTCTCTCCTTCAAAAATAAATAAACATTAAAAAAAAAAGAATGAGAAAATTCAAAGACAATGCACAGAATGGGAGAAAATATTTGCAAATCATTATAACTGATTAGGGACTTGTATTTAGAATGTATAAAGAACACTTAATAAAAATACCACGCAATTTAAAAATGGACAAATGATCTGAATAGATATCACCACAAAGAAGATGTATAAATAGCCAATAAGCACATTAAAAGATACAAAACATTATTAGTCATTAGGGAAATGCAAATCAAAAACAAAATAAGATACATCTTCATAACCATTAGGAAGCCTACAGTCACAAACCATTTAATAAAATAAGTATTGGTGGGGATATGGAGAAATTGGAACCTTCCTACTTTGTTACTGGGAATGTAAAGAGGGATGGCTTCTTTGGAAAACACTTTGGCAGTTCCTCAAAAGGTTAAATATGAAGTTCCCATATGACCCAGCAATCCTATTCCTAGGTATATATGCAAAAGAAATGAAAACATGTATCTATACAAAAACTTATACGTGAATGTGCTTAGCACCATTACTCATAATAGCCCCAAAAGTAAAAACAATCCAAACGTCCATCACTCAATGAATGGAAAAATAAAATGTGGTATATCCATTTAATGGGCTATTATTTGGCAATAAAAAGAAATGAAGTATTCATATATCTGCAACATAAATGGTCCTTGAAAACATTACCCTAGGTGAAAAAAAGTCACAAAAGACACATATTATATGATGTCATTTATGTGAGATGACCAGAATAGGTAAATTGAGAGAGAATCAGACTAGTGGTTTCTGGGGCTGAGGAGTGGGACATCTGGTTGGGGAGGGTGGGTGGGAATGAGAAGTAACTGCTAATGGGGACAGGGTTTCTTTTGGGGTTAGTGATGATGTTCTACAATGCATTGTGGCGAAAGCTGCACAACTCTGTTAATGAATACACTAAAAGTCATTGAATTATATTACTTTAAATGAGTGAACTGTTTGGCATGTGAATTATATCTCAATATAGCTTTTTTTTTTTTTTTAACAGCACGGGTACAATAAAGCATAGAAAATGTTCACAAAATATGTTCAGGACATTATATGTTCCCTGACACTAGGTAGTAATACTTTTAGAGTTCATATTCAGATAAAGACGGATCAGTAGAGCCGTCCTGGTCCACCTCCAGTGACAGAAGAGGACTCCTATGAAGCCAGAGTAAGTTCTGGGGGCAATCTGAAGAACTGAGTCCACCTTGTAGATTGCCTCATTGTCTCTAGCACCATCTCCTCCTTCTGGAAACTAGTCCCAGCACCCCCTCCTTTAAGGGTCCTGTCTTTGACCTACTGCAGACCACCAGAATCCAGTTTCTAGTAGCTTTCTGGGAAAAGTTCATTAATTTTGACTTTGGTTTTATTTCCAACAGGAACTGAATTTTTTTACCCAATTCCCGCCCCCCCCCCATCTCCATAGTCTCCTTTTGTCTTCTAATATTGACCCCAACTATTTGGTTTTTAGTACTCATGTCTATATTTAGGTTTATGGATATAGATGGCTCCATATGGCCCTGTCCTTTGTGGGTGGATCCCATCCTCTCCTCTATCTCCTTCATCCCCTTTACTGGCCTCCTAGGCAGCCCTGTGAATTAATCAAGTCACTTTTAGCTGCAAGTGGCAGAAAAACAATTTAAACTAGTTCTGGCTAAAAGATAAAGAGAAATATCTTAGAAGGATATGCTAGAGTATCATTTTCTATAACTGAAGAAATAGTTGAGCAACCAAATTGCAGGAAAGGTACTGTTGGGCCTTAAAGACAATTGGATATGAATATCATCTGGACTTTCACTCACCCCATCTCTTATCTCTGCTTCTTTCCATGAGCCTATTCTATTCTCACAGTGGCATTCTTCAAAGCAGGTGATGATGGCCATCAGGAGTTCCTAAGCCTCCGTATCAAAGGCTTCCATATCACAGAGGTAAAGATCCTACATCTTGCATAGGGGCACTTGTACCCCAATGTTTATAGCAGCACTCTCAACAATAGCCAAGTTGTGGAAAAAGCCTAAATGTCCATCAACTGATGAATGGATAAAGAAATTGTGGTTTGTATACACAATGGAGTACTACATGGCAATGAGAAAGAATGAAATATGGCCCTTTGTAGCAACGTGGATGGAACTGGACAGTGTTATGCTAAGTGAAATAAGCCATACAGAGAAAGACAGATACCATATGTTTTCACTCTTATGTGGATCCTGAGAAACTTAACAGAAACCCATGGGGGAGGGGAAGGAAAGAAAAAAAAAAAGAGGTTAGAGTGGGAGAGAGAGCCAAAGCATAAGAGACTCTTAAAAACTGAGAACAAACTGAGGGTTGATGGGGGGTGGGAGGGAGGGGAGGGTAGATGGTGAGCATTGAAGAGGGCATCTTTTGGGATGAGCACTGGGTGTTGTATGGAAACTAATTTGACAATAAATTTCATATAATAAATAAATAAATAAATAAATAAATAAATAAATAAATAAATAGCAACGCTATTTGCAAACCTTTCAGTTTTTCTCCCTAGGAGACTAACTAGTAACTCTGTTGATGAGTAGAAAAACATGACTTTCTGTGAGATTTACCAGGTCACTATATGCCGTCGAGTGGGGAGTTTCCAATAGTGACCTGAGTTCCGGTGTCCGTGAAACTGTGTGGCTGCATTGCCAGCGTGCTACACAGCCTGGGTGGTGAGCTGCACCCCACACACCCCACAGCTCCTTTCCTCCACCATCTCTACACGTGGGACAGTGGGACAGTCCCCACGCTGAGAACAATGACGGGTAACCTGGAGGACTCCGAGCAGAGGTTGGCAATCATGGTCCACAGACCGAATCTGGCCGCCTCCTGTTTTTGTCCAGTCTACCCCAAGAAGCGTTTTTACATTTTTAAATAAATGGTGGGGGAAAAACTCGAAGAATAATAATATCTCTTGACATGTGAAAATTACATGAAATTCAAGTTTTATTGTCCATAAATAAAACATTATTGAAAGAAAGAAACAAAGATCCTACATCTTAATTTTAACGTGAAAAACCTCACAGAAACATCTTATTGACCAAGAAATTAGAATATCTAATTTGCATGAATTGCAAAGTAATGCCAGACCTAATCTAGCCCTGTGAGTTCTGCGTATATGGCAGGATTCTAGCTGTTACTGATGTTCAATCAGACCATCCCTAAATAGGGTATGCATTCTCCATTCCATCCTAGGCCATCTCTTGCTCACTGATTTTGTGCTGCATGGCTGTCCCTGAAGGTGTTTGAGTTTGTAGCCCAATCCAGACTGAATTTCTTAACGATAGGCACTTGGCCATTTACATTTCCCTATACTCAGTGCCTAGTCCAATACCTGCACAGTGTTTTAAAGAAATCCTTGAATCAAAAATTGAATTGAATTGTATTAAGGCCAATGGAGCATTGCAGAGTGAATCACCATATCCTGCATTAGAAAAAAAAATGACTCTCTGAAGCTCTGATTCTCCACTTTTTTCTTTACTAACAAAAGTCAGATACTTTACTTTCTCCCCTGTAAACTGAGTACAGTAATGATACCAACCTCATGGGGTCTTGCATTGATTGGCACAGAGTGATGTTCAATAAAATAATCATTGTCACTGTCATCATTGCCACTCCACTTTCACTCTTATATGCCCTATCCACATGTATCAAGTGATGTACAACAAAGTTTTAGTCCTTCTCTTCCATTGGTAGGAACTGTCACCATGTACCTTGCTCGGCACAGCATTCCAACCCATCTAGATCCTAGAATTTAGAAAAGAGAATAGACCCTAGTGGGTCCCAAAGACATACCACAGACTGTGCTGCTCCTGGGACTGGGACCACCTGAACATTTCTAACAGATCTTCCCTGTTTAAACAGCCTCCGGGCACTCCATACAGGAGGCTCTGCATCAAAGTCTCCTTGTGTACAAAGTGTAGAATAGGCTCCATTATTTTGACTGTAGAAAACCCCTTTAAAGCCAGCTAGCTAGTTAAGGCAAACACAATTTATCTTCTATGTTCCTCAGTTACTAGATCTACAGATTGGGGGACATTCAAACTGCATCCTCCTTATGAACAAACTATAAAGATTAATTAGGCATTATCAGCCAAGTGGAATTCTCTTGAGATATACACATAAATATTCTCACTCTTATTACAAGGCTTGGAAATGTCCTTTCCTTGTTATTTAAGATACTGTATCTGATCATTAATAAGTAAACAGATGAAGGAATAGACCTTTGTATTCAACATGGCGTTCTTCAAACTTTCTCCTTTAAAATAGATAACGGAACCTGTACTGAAGAGGCTGTGTGGTGGGCAATCGCCTGTCTTACGGGGCCACTTCTTTATAGTGCAGACGCAGTTTTCAATACCATTTTGATTCAATCTTTTATTAAAGATCCACCCTGAATAGGCAATTGATTTTTGTTAGTCCCTGGAGTACACATTTAAAGGAGGCTTCATCACATTTATTTGAAGAGGTTCCTGCTCCTTTATGAAATGCATTTGATTTGATACACAGGAAAAAGAAAAGGTTTCATTCACTAAGTGTTCATTCTTTTCACAATTTTGCATTACCCTTTTTTTTTCTTTTTAAATGCCAGAAACCCAGTTGTGAATCATAGGTCCTTTAAATCCTGTTTATTTTCCTAGCTCAATTTTTTTTAATACTCACTTTAGACCTGAAAAATGTATCAGGTAGAAGGTTTGAAAATTCTGATAATGTTCCTTATGTTTATTACTTTGTCCAACTATTCTTGTGAATAGTTTGACATTTTAAAATATTTTAGTTAAAAATGACATATTTTATAAGCCAATCAGAGAAAGACAAATACCACATGATTTCAGTCATATGAGGAATTTAAGAAACAAAACCGGTGAACATAGGGGAAGGGGAAAAAAAAGAGAGGGAAGAAAACCATCAGAGACTTGTAACTATAGAGACCAAACTGAGGGTTGATGGAGGGAAGGGTGGGGGATGTGCTAGATAGGTGATGGGGATTAAGAAGGACATTTGTTGGGATGAGCACTGGGTGTTACATGTAAGTGATGAATCACTAAATTCTACTCCTGAAACCAACGTTACACTACACATCAACTAACTAGAATTTAACTAAAAACTTGAAGAGAAAATAAAAAGATATATTTCATGTGTTTTATTGTTCTGTTGGAATTCTCTCAATAGTATTGACGTTCATTGACGACTGAGATGGACACAGGTAAGGAAGAAGTGTTCTTGTGAATGAAACTAACACCTACACCTATCAGGGATGTCTCGTGTGTAATAAGAGAAATTCTAGAGAGACCCAGTGCACATCCCATAAAGCAGGATTCGTTTTCTAGTCTGTGCTGTCAAACCAAGTTCATGCAGGTCTTCCAGTGGATTCTGCTGGGTGAGCAGGCTGGGCTCACTCATCTTTGCTCACTCCCAAGCCACTTCTAAAATGCCTCTTCCATCCTTTTCTCCATTCTGACAATCCTGCTCTTTCTTTGAATAGTAATAGCTGTGCTAATAATCATGGTGTTGACGGTAGCTGCCCCTCATTGATCTGTCCTGGACCATTTTCTTATATTTGCTCATTTATCTTCACAGCAGTCCTTAAAGGAGTGCTAGCATCATTCTCATTTTATAAATAAGGAGGCTGAGATTTAGAGAGGTTAACCGTTGGATCAAAATCACTCGCACACATTTGGCCCCGGGTCTGTCTCACTCCAAAACCCATATCCTGTACTCCTGTGCAACACCGCCTCTAGCGGGGTCAGAACACCCTGGCCAAATAAATAAGCATTTTATCTTATCTGTATGTATGTGAGATCTATCTATCACAATATCTTGCAATATTTAAAGATAATAGCAGAAAGAAAGTAAACTTGAAGCAACTTAGAAAACCCTTTAGTAGCACATAAAAAGTTCCCCTTTTGCCCTTACAAGTAAAACATTGACTAATGTTTGAATTTATGTGTTATTTCTAAATCTCTTCATAGGTTCCATTGATACTTCAGATTTAATGACCTCCTGGTAGTGGTTATTAGGCTCTTTTTAATGGCTCCAAGTTTGTAGTGATTTACTGTGCTTATAAACTTTGTACCACAGGTAGAGTGTAGCACCCACTTTACAATGCCATGCACACAGGAGGAAGACACTGCATGTTTGTTCTTGATGAGGATGAAGAAGAAATAAAAGCACTGTCTTTCCAAATCAAAACCCAGAGAAGGCCAGGAGTGGCCAAGCTTCCAGTGCAAAGGAGTAAATGACAATTTTATTTCCTTGAGTTTGATTTTGCAGTTGAACAGGAATCCACCCGTTTCCCAGCATGGCAAGGACAGCTTTCTCCCTGCAGCATGGCCTCACAACACACAGTAACACACACACACACACACACACACACACACACACACAGGGGAAGTCGCATGGGCAAACCCCACTAAAAAAATTGTAGTCTCCTCCTTGAAAAAACAAAAGCTTTCCTACTCATTCCAACACTCCAGCCCTCAACATAAAAAAGAAAAAAAAAATCTCCAGATGAAATTATGTTGTAACTAAACATGAAAAGTAACAGAGAAGAAAAAATGGAAGGTAGAGCAGGTAAACCTAAGGACTCTGTGAAAGTAGAGGAGTGATCAGCCACCACTTTTCCGACAAGAAATTGGAAGATACATTATTAATGGGTAGGTTGCTACGTGCTAAGTGTTTTTCCTAGCAGCTGCTGGAGCCCCCTCCTCCCCTCCACAGTCTTTACGGAGTCACTGCCCGTCTGGCAGCAGCCACTCACGCCACCGTCATAAATGATGCCCAGGCACTAATTGGATCTAAGTGACTTGATCTTGGGGACAATTCTGCAATATGCAAACAAGCATCAATGGGAGCATTGCATTTGCTTAAAACTGCAGATATTTCTTAAGCCAGACAAAGAGGAGAGTGTCCCTGCTCCTGCACTAATCGCTGTGCCTTACAAAGGCAATGCCAGCCAAGTTAAAACCCATGCTGAGGCTCCTAGCTCTTTGTCAGTTCAGCTACTCACAAGCTTCAGCGGATTCCCCTGATAACGCACTTCAACATCCCACGCAGTCAGGAGATTTCTGCCATTACCTAATCTCCATTCCTCTTTCTTAAATTTAAAAACATCCCTGCTCATCTTATCTTACACAGAAACAGAATTGGACCATGTCCATATGTAACACAGAGGGGAAAAAATTAAACCAGAACTTACTGTAGCTATTTCTGCTTTCTAATGGGGAAGTATAAGGATAGAGATGCCATAATTCATAAAACTCTCCATTCCTTCCAACCCAATTCAGAGACCAGAGGGGAGGAAATAAGTTCAAAAGCACTTCTGATTTCAAACGGTGAATTTAGTTCTGCTCTCTCTCAAACCCCACTAAATCTCAAGTAAGGAATTATTTTTTAATGGGTGAACTTACAGAGCAAAATGGGAGAGCAGACAATAAACCAAAAGGTTGAGGGCTAGAAAGTGTATGGATGGGTGGTGAGCGACTTAGTAGACTTGAAAACGCAAAATTCTAAATCAGCAGCAGGGAAAGGCAAGAAGCAATCTGCCTTAGGTTGCAGAACTCTCAGCAGGCTCGGATATCAATGGCACCAAATACTTCTAGAAGGGGTAGAGAAGATGAAGCTAACAACAGCAAGATCTGTAAAAGGAATGTTTAAGAAGCAGTTGGCTCCCCTAAAGTCTTTCCCCCTTGGTCCTCCTCCATCTTGGCAGAAGCTTGGAGCTTTATTCTGGGGGAAAGGAAAAGGAAGATCTCTGAACTGAAGGACACCAGGCACAGTTGAGAGTTGGGCCCCACACTGCAAACAATGCAATTAAGAGCATTTATATACTGAATGTTCAGACCTCAGCCCTTTTTCACATCCTCTCAGCTTGCAGAGGTTGGGAGAGAATGAGAAGAGTCTTATCCAGGGATTGTAACCAAAAAACAAAAAACAAAAAAGAAAATTCTTTTTTTTTTAATGTTTGTTTATTTTTGAGAGAGAGACAGATAGAATGTGAGCAGGAGAAGGCCAGAGAGAGACAGAATACGAAGCAGGCTCCAGGCTCTGAGCTGTCAGCACAGAGCCTGACGCAGGGCTTAAACCCACAAACTACAAGATCATGACCTGAGCTGAAGTCAGGCACTTAACCAACTGAGCCACCCAGGTGCCCCAAAAGAAAAGTCTAAATATATTGATATCACAAATTTCCCAAGAAATGAGTCCATCCAATAACCCTACAGCAAAGAGTCAACAAACCTCTAGTACCCAGAGATTCCAAGTTGTGTCACATTAAAAAAAGTTTTTTGAACAACCACACAGAATAGAGAAAATGAAGGAGAAGGAATCATCAGTAAAAGAGTTCAATAAAATTCCCTACACATGAGACGTGAACCTCAGATTTTAAGCTCTGCCCAGCATAATGGTTTGGCAAAATGGGTGAAAATAAACCAACACCAAGGCATTTCACAGTGAAATCTCAGAATTCCAGGAAGAAAGGAAAGATGCTAGAGAC
The DNA here is from genome assembly GCF_018350175.1 of Felis catus. Lineage (NCBI taxonomy): Eukaryota > Metazoa > Chordata > Mammalia > Carnivora > Felidae > Felis > Felis catus. The sequence continues at coordinate 63,049,913 of NC_058380.1, read as the reverse complement.
TTCCGGACGGAAAAAAATGCTTTCACACAAAGAATGAATGGCATTGAAAATGAGATGACAATGGAGCAATGCCTTAGAATCTTAAGGAAAAAGTGATTTTTAATCTGGAAGGCTTTACCTTTCCAACTCTCATTATTTAATGTGAGGATAAAAGAGAGACAATTTCAGACATAAAAATTCTAAAAAATAATACCAAAAATACCTTACCTCTCATGCACCCTTCCTTGGGAGGTGAGGGATGTGCTCCAGCAAAACAAAGGAGTAAAGCAACAAAGAGGGACAACTTGATCAAAGTCACTCACACAGGTCTGTCTCACTCATACTCTTTATTCCCATGCAACACTGCCTCTAGAAACATTGGATTAGAAAGTCCTGGCCAAAAAAAGCACTGTAAGCACTGTATCAGTGCTGTCCTTCCAAATTTAGGACCCCAAAAAAGCAAGAAGTGGCCAAACTTCAAGTTTCCTAAAATTCAGGCAACAGAAGATCTTACACAGGAGAGAAGAGAATCCTCAGGATGACAGTGAAGAGTGCCGATAAGATAAAATGAATACAGCCAGACCAGACTGCAATGGGTGAGAAGACTCTAGAAGAGAGTTCTACAAGAACATAAGATGTAAAGCTTTCCTAATGGAAAAGAAAGTGTGGAGAGGAAATTTACTTCAAAGCATGTTAAGGGGATGCCTTTGGGGAAGCAGAAGTGGCAGGCACTCGGAGTCCCAAGAAGAGAAGGTGCATAAGCAGGGATGGAGTTGGTCTGTCTCACAATATCTGTAAGATCTGGAGAAGCAGAAGCAGCACTTTCTTGGGCTTAGTCTATCTGACTGTGGCACCAACTGTGCCTCTTCAACAGAGCAGCCTTAGCACTAGCCTGCTGGGATGTTGCAGAGAGCCAGAGGGCATATAACAAAAGGCAATACTTCTAGAAATGGGAGGTGATATAGGTATACCTATGGTAGTTAGGGCACAAATAACACACTCTCATATAACTTTACTAGGCATATTACAGGAAGAGAAAGAAGTAGCAAAGGGAAAATGGCAGATATAAGGGGTGGCTGAGAAGATCTGTTCTAGAACACTCTTGGATCATCTTTGTAGACTCCATAAATATCCAGATGGGATTTTATGGTAGATAAGTTAAGTTCTCCCTCTAGGTAGTATGTTTTATACACACACACACACACACACACACACACACACTCCCTTCCAAATTTGGGCTGATATTCAGACTAAAACAGACAAGTAACATTAATTTATAAATGTCTTAATTATATTTCATTCCTAAAGCCAATTGTTTCTTTCAACTAAAAAATCTGCCCTACTTAAGACATTAGTACCCAAAACCGATTGATAATGGGTTTGTATTTCCACAAGTGTGTTTGAATTTCAGTTATCTGACATAGCACAGTAGGGAATTACTATTTGTATTTTCAGGTACTGACATCTGGAATTCAGGCATGAGATTGAACACAATTATCCCTCATAATAAAAGTAAACAGAGCTCAGCATGAATCTACTAATTGTTCCTTCCCACTGAGCTACAATTTTTAGTCAGAATACATACATAAAAGAGTAAGTACCAATCTGTCTGGCCTCCTCACCAAGGCCAAACTTTGCTTCTCAAAGCCTAAATCACCTTGTTTCACTTTTCTGCTTCAGACTCTCTGGCGAAGAATAAAACTCAAAACTCCTATCATGGCAAACAAGGCTGTTTGCTCAGTGGGTCTCACTGAGCAAGTGGGACCCACTGTAGTTCAGTGGGTCTCAAACTTAAGCACACATCACTGGGAGTGCTGGTTGAAACTCAGACTGCCAGGCTGCACCCCTGAGACTCTGATTCAGTAGGTCTGGGATGGGGATCTGAGAATCTGCATCACTCACAGATTCCTTAATGGTGCTGCTGCTGCTGCTGGTCTGGGGACCCCACTTTGAGAATGACTGCTGTATGTGCTCAGGTCCCGGTCAAATCTCTAGCTTCATCTCCTAATACCTTCTTACCTAGTATACTTCACCACACTGCCTTCTTTTGTTCCAGGTCAAAGTCTGCATTTATTGTTCCCGCTGCCTAAATCTGTTCTCCCCCTGATCTTCATCTTCTCAAAAGGGCCTTCTTTTTTTTTAATTTTTTTTTCAACGTTTTTTATTTATTTTTGGGACAGAGAGAGACAGAGCATGAATGGGGGAGGGGCAGAGAGAGAGGGAGAGGGAGACACAGAATCGGAAACAGGCTCCAGGCTCCGAGCCATCAGCCCAGAGCCTGATGCGGGGCTCGAACTCACGGACCGCGAGATGGTGACCTGGCTGAAGTCGGACGCTTAACCGACTGCGCCACCCAGGCGCCCCAAGGCCTTCTTAACCAACCTAGCTGAAAGAACTCTGTACCACGTCCAGTCTATACCATTGTCCTATTTCA